>NC_058133.1:380545714-380614831 GCF_016433145.1 Gracilinanus agilis
AAGGAAGGAAGGAAGGAAGGAAGGAAGGAAGGAAGGAAGGAAGGAAGAAATGTCAGGAAATCATTAGACTACTACAAAATAGGTTGAATTACATTCTACTCTAAGAAGTAGGCAATCTGATCACTTCCTATTATGACAAGAGTATTCTTAATATATGCAATATGACCTCAAAGTGGTGGATAAAATGATGATCTTGGAGTCTTGAAAACCTGAGTTCAGACCCAACCTCAGATACTTCCTTACTATGTGACCCTGGAAAAATCATTTAACCTATCTGTCTCAGTTTCTTCATCTGTAAAATTAACATAATAATAGCATCATTTCTATCTATAATCACAAGAATGAAATGAAATTAGTTTTGAAAATCGCTTTGTAAACCAAAAAGGGCTATGTAAATATTAGCTATTATTACTATTAATAAATAAATACTACAGCCAATTATTTCTTCACACTGTATCCAAGAAACATGAAAACTGATGGGCAAAGGAAGACTAATAATCAGTTTCAACAAACAAGATGCTTTTATGGAGGGGACTAAAAAGAGGGCTAAAAAGCAAAACTAAAGAAAAAGATCACAGTGATTTATAATAATGAAGGCCAGGCAAAGGCACTCTTTGGCAGGGTTTCATCTTCCTTTCCATGACTTGTTCCCTGACCCATCACCCTCTTCCAGTGTAAACCTTGTTGGGAGAGTGGTCTTGCAGAACTCTTAGGTCTAGGGAAACATTTCCCTGACCCTGGAGCAGCTATTTTCTGTGACCTGCATGGACTGTGAGAAACACAGTTTAACACACTTTTAATCCATTCTCTCTCACTACTGGCTCCCAGCCATGGAAAGTTTAAGAAGCCAGAGAAGGCAACATTTTGAGGGGAAAGGGTGACAAAGGTCCTTGAAATGCAGGAGGGAGAGGCAGTCCCCAAAAGACATGGCCTTCTAGCAGGGACTGAAGAACATTATCTCTTTCCCTGGTCTTTTGCCATCTAAAAGACCCCATCCAAGGATTTATAGATGGGGATCAGGCCAGGAGGTAAAATGCTTCCCAGTCACTACTGTTCCCAGGGCTTCCTGGCACCTGTCCTGTCCCCAGGTGGAATATGATGTGAGGTGAGCCCTAAAATGACATATTTATTCATACTTATGGGACTAGCCAGAACCAGAGTCAGGTTTCCTTTCAACTTTTTAGTCCCCTCCCTAAAACCTTCTAAAAGCATCTTTTTAATTTTGTTGAAAATCATTATTAGTCTTCCTTTGCCCATCAATTTTCATGTTTCTTGGACGCAGTGTGAAGAAATAATTGACTCTAGTATTTATTTATTAATAGCAATAATAGCTAATATTTACATAGTCCTTTTTGGTTTACAAAGTGATTTTCAAAACTAGGGGAGGAGGCAGACCTTGAATTCTGCCAACTGTGGCTTCTGTCCTTTCCTCCCTAGCTTCCCCTACAGGAACCATAGGGAAACAGAATCTGACCAAAACCTGACCATCCTGTTTCTCTTTTTCACACACACACACACACACACTCACTCTACCATCATCACCAGCAGCAGTAGCAGCAGCAACAGCAACTCTGCCAACTAAGAGGCTCGATTTCTCCTTTTTTTTTCTTTAGAGGAATAAAAGTGTTGTCAGCTGGATTTTCTACCCTAAGGCAAGGCTCTGATCATCCCATGCTAGTTGAAGCTCTGAATAAACTGTAAATGCATTGTATTTTGTAGAACTGCCATAATTTTAATCTAATGTATATTTTAAGGGAAGTTGTCCAGTTCTGATTCATTTATGTTTTACTCATCAAAATTATGCTTAATAAATGACATTTAAGGTACAAAAATATTGAATTTTTATCAAATTTTGCCACTTATCCCCTCCCTGACCCTCATGCCCAGGAAGCTGTATTTTCTTTAATAGATTTGAATGTCCAGAAATTCATATTTGGACCAAATTTCAAATCGTAAAGATCTAGATGACTTCATAGTATGCTGTCCTGCTCTAGTCGCTACTAATGCTCAGCAGTTGCCTTAACCTCTCAAGAGATAGAGAGGCCACCCACATTGTGAATATTTCTGGCCTGGGCTTTCTGTCCAACAGTGGATGCCCCTTAGCACTGTGAGCTAGATTCTAAACCTTCTTTTATCTAGCCTTCTCCTCGCCCCAGGGTGCGGCCAGCACAAATAAGCACTGGGTCAGATTTTCCCATCACAGATGGATTCTCTTTAAGGCTACATCTCCAACGGCTCTAGTATTATCTAAATATAACATTGTGGGGTCACAGCTACTCCATTTCCCTCAGGTTCCCAGGCTACTGCTCATTCTTCCAACTGTCTCCATTGGCCCTTCCCTACTTCCCTTCTGCAGTTTTCTGATGCCTTATTGGTAGATTCAGTCTTTGAGAGAGAACTTAGAGATCATTCTAGTTCAAATTTCAATTGAGTTCATTTCAACTAACATTTATTAAGTGTTATGCTATTAAATTAATATAAAAATTAAGTGCTATGAGTAGGGCACTACTCTGAGTGCTAGAGGATTCAAAGACAGAATCAAAAAATGTCATTGCCCTCAAAGAGCTTATCTGCTGAAGAGGATTGAATGGCAGAAAACATCAGCCCAAATAAAAGTTATTTCAAGAAAGAGAAAGCATTAATAACAGGATCAGAAAAGCTTTGTTCAACTGATCCTTGAAAGAAATTAGTAATGTGGAAAGGCAGATATGGAGGGAATGCATTTCAAGTGTGGGAGACAGCAATTCTCAAATGAAGAAATTGAAATTGTCTTTGGTCATATGAAAAATTCTCCAAATCACTATTAATTAAAGAAATGAAAATTACCACCTCACACCTATCAGACTGGCTAACATTACAAAAAAAGGAAAATGATGGAGGGGATATTGAAAAACTGGGACACTGATATTCTGTTGGTGGAGCTATGAACTAATACAACCGTTCTGGAGAGCAATCTCAAACCATATCCAAAGGGTTTCTTCAGGGTGAGAAGGAGGCTAGTGAGGAGGTGAAGAGGTCCAAAATGTGAAATGAAGTAGGAATAAAGTAGATGTACACAGAAACTCTGTCTTTATCAACAGAAAAATTAATCCCATTAATGAAAGCTCTCAGATTAGTTGAGAGCTGAGAAGAGTCCAAGGTAACTGCCACATTCAACATAGTTGATGTCTAAGTCACTCTCTTGCAGCAGGAAATGTGACGACAAGTTTCTTCTCCTTAGTCAATCTAATGTTGATCTGGGAATTCTTCTCTAGGACATAGCTGAAGCTTTTGTGTGTTTGTTTGTTTTTAAACCCTTAATTTCTGTCTTAGTAACAATTCCAAGAAAGAAGGGAAAAGACTAGTCCAATGATGGCAAACCTATAGCACGAGTGCCAAGGACGGCATACAGAGTGCTCTCTGGAGGCACATAACTACCCTTCCCCACCCCAGAGTTCTTTTTTAGAAAGGCAGAGGAACTTCCCTCCCTGACACACCTCCACCATGCCTGATGACATTTTTTCACATCACCTGCCCCTCTGCCCAGCAGCCCAATAAGAGCACAAAGGGGGTAAGGTGGGCAGCTCACAGGCAGTAGAGCTGGAGGGGAGCAGAGAGCTCATATCACTCCCTTACCCCTCTCTACACTTGCTGAGGACATTCCTCACTTCACCTTCCCAGCAGTCCAATAGGAGAGCTTTCTCCCTCCCCTGTGTGGGATAAGGGAAGGCAGGGCATGCCCAGCACTCGGGGGGGAAGGGAAGGAGGGGGTCAATGGCAAAAAAGAGTGATATCATCCATAAATTTCTTCTGGCTTTAAATGTTCATGACTATATTTAGTTCAAGTCCATTTTTCAGGTAAAGCAACTGAGGTGCCAGAATGGAATACCTCGCTTATGATCACACAAGTGATTAGTAGCAGAGCCAACATTAGAACCCAGATGTTTTGACTGATAGTCCAATATGGATCTTGTTTCTAGAAGATCTATCTATTTTGTGTTCGATTTTTCTTTTTTCTTTTTTTAAAGTTTGGATGTAGGCTCTATGAAGGATTTTTTTTCCTTAATAAGACCACAGAAATACCTACTGGGAACATCAAAATATATCACTAGGAATCTCCAAATGGGGAAATGCCTTACTGTATTTGTAGTCCTCTCTGGATGTTAAAAAAATGTATTCAACAACTTACTTCCTCTACTTAGCTCTCAGGTGATAAATTCCTTGAGTCTTCTTTAAGCCTACAGTTCCATTTACAGTATACCATAAGACATACATCCTTAGGACAGATTATCTATCCTTCAGTATCCTTTGTGGTGAAAGTTCAATTCAGAGTTTTATGATAATTAAAAACAAACAGAAACCCAAACTCAAGTCCATCTATCTAGCTTGTGCTGAAAGTAGAAATTGGAAGTGAAGGTTCATTGCTCCCTACTTACTTTCATCAAAAATGGAAGTAAAGTTCAAAGAGAAGCCTTCTCTGATCTACTTTTATAATTTTCTTTCTGAGGGAAACTTCGAACCATTCTCTTTTCTAACAATAGAAAGAACATGTTAACATTTTAAGTTTAAATTTTAATTTAAGTTTTAATTTAAATTTAATTTAATTTTTTAAAAGTCACTGAGAAGGCTCCATCACCATTAGAAATGACAATATCTCAGTAGTCCATATATTCAAACTTTTGCTTGTTCCTGTGGATCAAGGATGTGGCCACAAGAAAAAAAGAACAAATATTTCATTACATATGACATGCCAACATTACTTATTTTGTCCATTTCATCTTTTTAAAACTCCCTTTTTCTGTACAGTTTTATTTAGGGTTAGTTTTTTCCTTTCATTTTTAATGTCCATCATAATGTAAAAACTACCTGGGGCATCTTTTTATATTGGTGTGAAGTAAGCTGAATTTTTACTACCACCAAAATGAATCGTAACGTGAAAAGAGTAAGCATAACTTGAACTAGACAAACTGAAAGCTTATCTACTGCAGGTCTGGGGAGTCTGTAGTTACTTCTTTCCTCTTTCCTCTTCACTGACTTTAAACAGGCGACAGTTAGTCATTGTGTGTGTGTGTGCATGTTTGTGTATGTAAGAATGCATATGTGTGTATGTGTGGTTGCCAAGTCTAATCACAGCTGAGATCCAATGACTCAGGGGCATTTAGCTCTGCACTCTCCTTCACCCTCCAAATGAGTACACATGCCCCTAATCTGTCTTCCTGCAGGAGGGCTCCCTTGGCACCGATCTAAAACCATAACTTGAGCCCAACCTTGTGCTGGGTACCTGCCTTCTTGGAGCCCTTTCCTTTGAATTATAGCCTGTAGTCAGCAAGGCTGAATGGAAAATAGCCTCCAGAAACTCAACTGGAAAGTCTGACAAATACACCATAATATTGAGAATGGCAGGAAAGCCTCTATTATTCTACTTCATTCTATCTGCTGGGAGGCAGTTCGGCGCCGGGAGCCTGGCTGCATTTAACTCACTTCCCTGGATTTCCGAGTCACAGCCACAGCTCCTACTAAAAGCCAAATATTTTACTCCTGAGACATGCTCTGCTTCCTGATAGAGGATGCACTTGCATGTCTCCTGTTGACCTTAAACACTAATAAAGGAGTCATAATATGACCTAGACAAGCCTTGGAAGCCAATCAGAATGTAAGTGATTGACTGGGAGGAACACTGGGGGCATTCGGTTATCTCCTATTTGTCTAAAAACTTTTGTGGTATTCCTTTTATTTTGATTATGTGACGAGGAAGCTTAAAAATATATCACAGGCAGTGTTGTTGCCCACAGTGAAGGTTAATCCCAGAAGGCTGCAAAATAAACTATAAATATGCTAATGACTGGAAACCTATTGGCAGCAGCGATGTATTTGCTTTCTTCCCCAGGCATTCAAAAAAGAAGGAAAATGGAGCTTGGTATCAATTCCCAATCATGATCTTTCTTTAGATTGGGAGACTGCCATTTTAATAAACAAAATAGAACTACAGAACGTCTCATTTGTGGTACAATGTAGGATTTTGAGGTGGTTTGATCTCTTACAGATATTCCTTGTGGACTTGTAGCAGTGTGATTGGCCTGAGTATCTGGATACCATAATCTGAGCTGGTCCTCATGCTTTTCCTTTTGTTCCCTTCCTATATCTGCCAACCTAGAGTAGGGTTATGTTAAAAAGTTGACTCTGTGATTGGAATGTCTTCTAAGTTTACAAATCTTCTTGGGATAGAGAATGTGTTTAGTTACCATCTTCTATATTTTTTGAGTTTTTCATGTTTCAATGGCAATTTTGAGTTCAAATTGATTTATACAGAAATGGAAGAATTTTTATTTGTTTTATTATGCTTGCTTATTTGTTTTAGCATCTCTATCCATCCCCTTAGCAATTTTTAATTGTCAGAGGTCAAACTCTATCCAATGGGCAAAGTGGAAAAGGACCTTCAGCTATTTCCCTTTTGAAACTAAAACAAACCTCCAAAACCAGAATTTGAAAGAGATAGACATTGGAAATTTTACCTTGCCTTCTTTGAAAAATGGTCTTTATGAGTATGTATCAAGAGTTATAACTAGTGACAGGATCCAAAAGAAGTCAGAGATTCCAGAAAATCTGTATATGCTTCAATTAAAGAGTTAATCAGTCATAAAATTTAAGAAATACTTCACTGGCTCAGACAAATGATGTTAAGGGACTTTCCAGTGGAACCAAAGGGCATGGTTGGTATTTCTATAACTTCATCCTCTAAAGCAGTGGTTCCCAAACTTTTTTGGCCTGCAGCCCTCTTTCCAGAAAAAAATATTACTTAGCGCCCCCTGGAAATTGTGAAACTATTTATTGAACTCAGAATAGAATGTAATACAAAAAAAGTGTAGCCCATCACTGCTCCCCTGGATCACTGCAGCACCCACCAGGGGGCGGTAGCACCCACTTTGGGAATCATTGCTCTAAAGGATGCTGATATGCCCATCTCAAGCTTATTTTTGAAGTGCCTTTTAGAATTAGAAGTTTTACAAGTTTACTACCTGATATGTTCAGAAGCGAAATGCAGTTTGGTATATAGTAAATGGAGGGGCAGGTTTTTAAATTAGGAGGGTCTGAGTTCAAGACATACTTTTAGCACAAACTAACTCTGTGAATATGGGAAAGTTATTTAAGTCTTGAGTGCCCTAGACCAGTGATGGGTAAACTTTTTTAAAGAGGGGACCAAAGGAAAGGAAATGCTCATCTGTCAGTCTGTTTCTAAGGCAACTCTTTTGAAGTTTCATTGTATTGTATCCTACTCATTGTATTGGTTAAATTAGGAATAATGTCACGCTCCAGGTAGAACATTTCAGGGGGCCGCATCTGCCCCCCGGGCCATAGTTTGCCCATCACTGCCCTAGACAACTTTTTAAGACTAGAGATCATAGAAAAGTTGCTGATTTTCATCTTTTAAGATTTCACTGATAGGGAGAGTTTCCACATGAGGACTTCACTGTAGTGATGAAATCACAGGTCCAGAGCAAAAGTAAATAAACAAAAAACTGAAAAGTACAATGGAACTGTCTTTCATTTGTTCTTGACTTTAAACATTTAAATAGTTTACTTTTATTTCATTTTTTAATTTTAAAATTTTACTTTTAAAATTTAAATTTCTGAATTTCAAGTGGCAATACTTCATCCTTTGTATTAGAGAATTTGATGAACATTCACCCTATCCATTCCTTGCATTATCTTATAAATTTGAACCATCTTTCCCTGATAGTCTCATGGATTTTCCAACAAAGAAATCCTTTTTAAAAAATTTGATTCTCTAGAACGCTATCCACACCCAGAGAAACAACTGTGGGAGCAGAAATACAGAAGAAAAACAATTGCTTGATCACATGGTTCAATGGAGATATGACTGGGGATGTAGACACTAAACCATCACTCTATTGCTAATATTAACAATATGGAAATAGATATTGATCGATAATATATGTAAAACCCAGTGGAATTTCTCATTGGCTATGAGAGGGAAGTTGGAGGAGGGGAAGAAAAAACACAAATCATGTAACCACAGAAAAATATTCTAAATGAGTTAATTAAATAAACTTTAATAAAGAAAAAAATTAAAAGAAAAAAATTTGATTTTCATGCTGAAGACTTTTTAGCCAAATGGCAAAACCAAGAAGAAACCAGATTTAAATGTGCCAGATGGTCACCTCCTATAATTATTTGTCACTGTTTGATGTTTAAAATTTATCAAAAAAATTAGGGTTGGGGCAGGACCTGTGGTTGTACCTGTATAATGAACCCTTCTTTTACCAAATGAGGCAACTCCTACCAGAGAAGGTTAACAGTTTCTCTGCAACTTCTAGTGTTGTAGAGTTGCCAACCAGTATGTGTCAGAGGTAGGATTTGAACCCAGATTTTTCTGTCTTCCAGGATAACTCTCTATTCAGTACCCATTGTCATAAAGAACCATATCAGTGAAAATTATTATTACTATTCTGATGTCTTTATGAATATTCCATTATCAATATACATTGCCTGCATAGGAATAAAGCTAAAATCCACTCTCCTAAATTCCCCATCCTATTCTCACTATCAACTATTCCTTATGAGCCCCTTTCACACAAATTAAGCTTGTAAAAATTGTATTTTTGAAAAAAATCTTCCGCTGGTCTGGTGATTTTGATTGATATTAATGTATAGAAAACCCAGTTGGGCATCATTTGAATAGGCTACAATACAATTCTAGAAGGGTGACATCACCCTTCTAGGGTGGTATCACAATAGAGATCTTTCAATGAAGGTTTAGATGATCACTTTTCAAAGATGTTGTAGAGAGGAAGAAGATGAACCAGATAATTCTCAAGATCCCATCCAACTCTGCAACTCTGTGGTTCCATGGCATCAGTTTATTTGCCTTGCATGGAACAAGCATTTTCTATCAACTAAAATGTTCCAAATTATATTTTTCCATTACTAACTAATTCCAGTTTCTGAATGTTGTATAAGTAGCTGTTAATACCTTAGTAACTTACTTTGATTCATTTATGGTATTTGACCATTTGTATTTTAGTTGGGAAAAATCTATTAAATATTGTTGGCCTACCACTGGAAGGGCAATTCCCAGTAAAGTAATGTAGAGTACCAACTACAATGATTTAAATATTTGCATATTCAAAAGTTTTTTTTCCTTTTTGCTTTTCTCTAAATTAGTGCCCAGTTACTTTGTCCTTCTCTCCAAGGTCTCACTTTTGAGTCTTTCAATCTTTAAGGACCCTCCAAGATTCCCCATGTCTCTCTTATGTTGAAGAACTCATAATTTGGCATAATGTGCTAGTAAGTGTCTGATAAAAACTGAGTACAACTAAATTTATTCAATATTTTTAGCTTGTATAAACTATGATTGCAGGGTCTTCAAGAGAAATAAAACATGGATAATTTGGCATAATGTGCTAGTAAGTGTCTGATAAAAACTGAGCACAACTAAATTTATTCAATATTTTTAGTTTGTATAAACTATGATTACAGGGTCTTCAAGAGATATAAAACTTGGATAAAATAAAACTTGGTGAACAAGACCTGTACTAATGGAGCTAATAGTCTAGTAGAGGAATAAGGCATGAAAGAAAAACTATAATAGACCCTCATATATTATAAAGTGCATTTTTGAGGTCCAAGAGGGAAACTCATCACTAACAAGGGGAGCAGAGAAGACTTTATGGAGGATTATTGGAGTTTTAAAGGAGTAGAAGCACAATAAGCAATAAAGAGTAAGGAAGAATGTTTCAGTTACAGGGAACGAAGTGAAGATTTGATGAAGGGTTTGCAGGATCCAGGCAAACTTAAATTTTTACATCTCCCTCTCATGCTTATCACGTGTAATTTGTATTTATTTGAAGAAAACACTTACTTGTTAACTCTTCACCAGGCTATCTTTAGTGAATACCAGGTCATTCCTAATATACAGTTGCTCAGTCATTCACATTTTATACATTTCCTCCTAATGTGTGTTCCCTTGTACTTCCACCTCTCAAATGCTCTCTTCTCTTTTGTTTCAGACCACTTCTCCAATATATCCAATGTACTTTTATGACAACCTTCCACCATATTCCAATAACCTCCACAATGGAGACATCCACAAATTTAAAAAGTATTCTCCACTTCATCTACTATTCAAGTCTTTGGAAAAAATAACATACAACCCTGGCTCTGGACTAATTAATCTGAGAAACACAATTTGTCTTTAAATTGATCAAACTATTGTATTCCTAATCTAAATGCTGCTGTTTTTCAAATTTCATGTTGGTCATATTTTTTTATTTGACATGGATTTCTACCAAAAGCTTTATCATTGCTTCTTGTTGTATCTTTTCAGAGTTGTCTGACTTTCCATGACTCTATTTTATGTTTTCTTAGCAGAGATTGCAGTTGTTTGCCATTTCCTTTTCCATCTCATTTTATAGATAAGGAAACTGAGGCAAACAGAATTAAGTGACTTGTCCAGGATAGCACAGCTATTAAGTGTCTGGGGGGGCCTTATTTGAACTCAGGTCTCCCTGATTCTTGGACTGGACCCTCTGTCCACTTAATTACCTAGCTGCCCTTTATCATTCCTTAGTTGTTTCAAATCAATGATCTTTCACAATGCACTAGTAAAGGAGGTTTTAGTGAGTTAAAATGATGTAGTGAAATGCACTTATGTCTCAAAGTCAGGAGACCTGGATTTGAATCCTAGTTCACAAGTTTAACTGTGTATTCTGGGGCAAATATACCTACCTACTTTTCTCATCTGTAAAATGGTCGTATTACTTGCTATATTTTTCCTGCAAGGTTGTTTTGGCGAAAGCATATTGTGAAGCTTAAAGTACTTTAGAAATATGAATTAACATTTAACATTCTTATATACCATTATGAAAGCCTGAAAGTACTATATAACTATTTATTATCATCACCATCATCCCAAGGCTCTCAAAAGAAGGAGGGGAAGGTCTCTAATATATGAAAAAGATCTTCTACAGAAGATTTATGGAAAACATGGATAATAATGGTACAGGATCTGGGCATTGTGTGCGAGCCTATAATCCCAGCTTCTAGGGAGGCTGAAGCTAATAGATCTCTTGAGTTTGGGAGTTCTGGACTAAAGTAAATAGGATCTCTGAACTAATTTTGGTATCCGTATGATGAGTTCCCAGGAGCAAGGGATCTATCAGCAGACTATAGAGAGGGGGGTGAACAAGTCCAGACTGAAGATGGACCAGTTCAACACTCTAATGCTAATTGGAGTGAGATTTGGACCCCTGTGTGGCCCCTCTCTTCTAACCTGGGTGAAATGGGAGGATCCAGTTTGCTTGTTGGTTTGTTTAAAATATAGTACAGAAAAAAAAATAATATATGAGGATGGGAGAGTATTGGCAGATTGAATGTGATAGCTTCTAAGCTCCCTTACACTTCTAAAGCTATGATACTTTGCTTTAATAGAGGGAGTTTTCTCATGTTTGGAGTAATAGGTCCATCAGATTATTCAAGCACAGATGAAAAAACTGAGTTTAGAGAAGTACTGAGAGAGAAGGCAGAGATCAGGCCCATAGAAAAACATCAAGGGATCCTGAGGTCTTATTTATAAGAAGAAAGTGGATTTCTGGGATATTGAAAAGAGGTCTAGATTTGAAGTTAGCAAGCCTAAGTTTGATCTCTGCTCAGTTCTGTTGCTCTCTACCAATGTGATCTAGGGGTAGGTCTTACTTCATTACTCTGAGCTTCAATTTCCTTACATATGAAATGAAGGAATTCACTTAAATGGCCTCTGAAGTCCCTTCTAGTTATAAATTCTACAACCCTAGGAGCAGGCTTTACACAGTTCTCATGTTATAACAATCGCTGAAAAGAAAAGCTCCTGTAATTCTTATAGAAATTAATTCTGAAGATAGTGGAAGCCAATAATTCCTTTTTTGTCTACCAAAAAATAAATGCCACTGGGGAAATCCTAATGTGTCTTGTGGAAACACTCCAATTGTGCCTAGCAATTTCTCTGTTTTAGTTTGTTCCCCTAATTACATCATTTTCTTTGAAACACAATGAATTGAACTGAAATATTATGATTATGTATTAGCCTTGTAGTTCTTAATTATTGATAAATTGATAAGCTAAATTCTATTTTTAATTATTAAAATTAAAGGGATGAGTCACTTTCACAAATATACAAAGTCAAATAGCCATCTCATGCTTGTCTATAAGGACAGGTTGATAGAATTCATGTTTTCTACTGCTTATGTGCCAAGCAAAAGGACCAAGAGAAGAGAAAGGGAATAAGCATTTATATAGTGCCTACTATGTGCCAGGCACTGTGTTAAGCACTTCACAAATATTTCTCACTTGATCTTCACAATAACGCAAGGTATGTATTATCTCCCTTTTACAGTTGAGGAAACTGAGATAAACAGAGGTTAAGTAACTCACCAGAGTTCACACAGCTAGTGTTTGAGTTTAGATTTGAACTTAAGTCTTCCTGACTCTATGCATTGTACCAACTAGATGTCCAAATAGCTAATGGGAAAATCTGATTCTTATCTTCCAAATCTGTCATTTTGCTCCTCAACCATTTTTGTTGAGAAATTGCTTTAGATCCTTCACAACATAGTAAGCCTTTTACAAGTAATGCAATCTTCTATATTTGGTTACAACAGAACTCCCATTTTCATAGCATAGAATAGATTTTTTCACAAAATAAATTGCTCCCAAGAAATTCCAATGTTTGACATACTTCAGCTTAAAGAATAAATTTGGTAGGGTCAAACAGTTCTCATTCTTAGAATCTCTATAAGGAGAGGGATTGGGAAGTCTGTTGTCATTAAAGATGAGAGCATAGAAGCCTAAATATTTACACATGTATTATATGTATACATTTTATACATGTAGATTATGTTATTATTCCAGGCATATCTGTCTGTATGAATAGTCCAAATTGTGTTAAAATTGTATTCGTTTCTCAGTTATCTTCCAAAAAACATGTTGTAGCTTTGCAGTCCGTCCATAACACACCTGTTTATGACCATTCTTGAAAGCACCAGTCTTACTGCCGGCATAAATCTTGATTGAATTCAGCAAATAAAAGCTCTGTATAACTGTAATTTACTCAAGGTGGTCAAATCAATTTCCATAAAACAACAGACATGAACCTTTTTGCTCAAACTTCAAAATTAAAACTGTCTTTTCTGAGAATTGAAAATTAGATTTTTGTGTGTGTGTGTTTTAAATATTCACCTTGGTCCATCTTGGCTTTGATTAGAATTTAAAAAGAAAAAGAAAATACCATCATTTCCCAAGAAAAGCTATTTCCAGCTACACCAAACCAGAAGAATACTGTAAATCTTGGGCAGAGAACCTGTTCTTGCAAGATTTATGGACCAATTTTTCAAGATCAAAAGTGTTTGGATAAGCACACAAGATCTTGGATGCTGTCCCAGACTGAACCTCCAACACTTCTGAGGTTGGCCCATCACTAATATTTACAATATTTCTGACATTTCAGTGGGATGGACTCCGAGGCCTTAGCGATAGGCTGGCTTCCTCCTCAGATTGTTTCCCGGAGAGTGCCAGAGAAATGTGCCGTGTGTGAAAAGCACTCGGATGGCACTGGCATTTTGCAACAGGAAGGAAATGATTTGTAGCTGCCATAAGCCTGTTGTGTCTTGTCAACTTTGTTGGTAGAAAAAACGTCATCAGATCCATTAGAATACAGACAGGCTCTGCTGCCCTTATGACAAGTGTTCTTTGGCAAGTGATTTGAGACCTATGTTTAGGCAGTGTTCTTTCACAGAGACTTACATTTCCTTATAGAGAATTTATAGAAACAGGCTGTCTGTCAGCTACGCTGATTCTCAGCCTCTCATCTTAACCACTTGTTAAAAAAACACACACACGCTTTTCTTCCTTTTTTTTATAAAGTACCTATCCAAGATGATATACATGAGAAAATGTGTGTCCATAAGCCTTACAGCAATGTATCCCTCTACTGACCCATTTATCTAATGTGACTTCGCTTTTCTATGTCTGGTCATTTATTAACAATGTCCCTAAGGATTCCACAATTACTGGGCATTCTCTACTCAGAGCTGTAATAAGATAATGCAACAGGATTATTTCAACTTTTCACTCACATAGATGTATCTCCTTGGATACTCATCTATATGTTTCCCAGATAAAAATGTTACCTATGTTGTATTTATTCACATACACACATAAGATTAGCATAAAGAATGTGATAACTCAATTGCACCACAGCTTTCATTTTTTGCCATTTTTATATGAAAAATTTTTTATTATTACTGTTTTTTTGTTTTGTTCTGACCACCACCACCACTATCACCATCACCCTTAAAAGTAGGATATTAATATAATTATCATTTTGAAGATAAATGAACTGAAACCCAAGAAACCTTTTTTGCTGAGAATAAATTAGAATCTCTAGTTTCAGACTCTGAATCACCTTGGCTTGTGCCATCTCCATCCTTATCTCCAAGGCCTGGCTTTTTTATACCTCTTATTATTTTATGGGTACCCTAAGAGAGTCTTCAGTTTGGTTCTCTGAAACTTTACCGTTAAGAAATAAGTAAGAAAGCAAAATATCCTCTTTGCCCCATATTTCTCTTTCCCTGAACTTTTTTGAACATCAGTATCTTTCCGACTGTATTCTTATTTCTTCCTTTAATCACTAAATATTTATTTAATACCTGTTTATTAAAGGCAAGACAATGAGTTGGACAATATGGATACATAAAAAAGTATAAAATATGGTCCTTGCCTTTTAAGGACCTACTTGGTGAGAAAATGCATGAAAATTTTAATATTTAAATAGCAATAAAAGAGTGTAAATGGTTCAAATTAGTGACCCTAATGTAGATAATAAGTACTAAAAGAGCTTATATTACCATGACCATGGGATTTAGACCCAGAAAGTTCCTTAGAGGTTATCTAGTCCAATGTTCTTTTCCTACATATCAGGAAACCAAGGCTCAGAGAGAAATGATTTGCATCAGGTCATTTAAATCCATTTAAATAACATAGATCCTAGGACTGGGGGGAGAAAGACTTTACTTAATTCAAATACTCATTAGCTGTGTGGTCCTAGTCAAGTTGCTTATCCATTCTCAGCCTGCTTTCCCTTATCTGTAAAATAGAGATGATACTAGCACCTACCTCACCCTGGCTACTTATTGTTAGGATACATTAAATAGTATATGTAAATCACTAATGCAGCTATTATTGTTATTACATGATGGGGAAGAGAGGTTCCTAACTCCAAAAACATTGCTTTTTTCCATTATCTCCTAGGACCAAACTCTCCTGCAGGAAAAAAAAGAAATATAATAAATATAATTGAAAAAAGAGAATGAACATGTGAATCTCTTCTAAGGAGAATGTCTAAATTTTTTTAATCCATTTTCTCCAGATTCTGGAAAGTTAGTTTGCCTCAAATTTGCATGACTGCCTTAGACTAGTTCTGCTCTTTGTGGAATGGAAACTCTTGTAGAGAAAAGACTGGTTTTGCCATTTCAAAATGTCTGAGGACTCTTTGGGAGAGAACCATGAATGCAATAGTATTCAAGATCATTTGGATTCTACGTGTATCTTCCTATGACTTGGCTCCCGGGTCCCCTCCCCAAAGTCATATTCAATTGGGAACCTGAATGAATTCATTCAGCTTCTCAATCTTTCTAGACTACATATGATGCCTCTTTAAGTCTTTCCAATTCTAACCTCACTGTCATTCTTCTTGGGACAAGGTTCAGTCTTCCATCCTATATCCTCCTTGTCATTCTTAATGGTTTTCAGGGTCTTGCCCTTTTCTTTTCTTTTCCTTCTGTAGTTTACTGTAGTTGCCTGGCCTGGCATACCACAGGCTGCTGGTTCAGCCTTCTTAGCTTGTCTCCATGAAGCTCATCCCTAATGTCAATGGGATGAGAAAAAGGACTAATTTGAAAGTTTGATGAAAGAAGGGAGCTCACCAAGTAACAACAGTCTCTCCATTCTCTTTCTCCATTTGGTTAGCATGTTTATTCATGCGGTTGATAATTTACAACTTTTCAGTCTTGTAACACAGGCTTAAGCTATTTCATGGGGGCACTTCCAATGTGACCTCAGGGGCAGCACTCATCAGTGAAACATTTCAGGTGGCAAACAAGAGCTGCCCATCTGGGAGACGAAATCTGTCAGAATCTGTCCCATGAAGCGAGGCAGTTAGTTGGCGGGAATAATTATAGGGGGTTGCCTGGCTGCCATGGTAATGGAAACTTAATCCAAGTAAGTTCAGGTAACCGACAGCTCTAGGCCTGGCTGCATTCCATGGGGCCCCACAGCACACTGCCCTGTGTGAAGTGGATGTTTTTCAGCAAGTTGCAACGCAGCCGTTTGCATTAAAATTTAGCCCAGGTATGCCAGACAGCTGTGCCAAAGCACGTCTCATTGTTCCATTAATTCAAGATGTATTGGGCACCAAAATCCATGTAGACTTGATTGCTTATTTCAATACAAGGGTTGCTATCACTTTACCTTCTACCTGATTGATCCTATTCACCAATCCTGTGAATGACTGGCCTCGATCATTTCTTATATGATTAGTGAAATGGATTGGTGTGGATTGAAGAAGAGGAGGAAGAAGAAGGAAATTCATGGTTTTTTGAGGTTCAGATAACTTAGCACAGGTGAATGCAGTGTAAGAATGGCTCCGTACTTTTCAAATTATGAAGTGATGTTTTCATGACAACCCTGTGAAGTCAGTAATACAAATGATTGTTATCATCCCATCATACAGATAAAAGAATTGTGGTTCAATAAAATCATCTAATGTCACAGAAGTAGGAAGTTGCAGAGCCAAGACTCAAATCCAAGTCATACTACCATAGATTTAGAGATAGAAGAACCCAGAGACCATCTGGTTCAATCCCTTCATTTTATAGATGAGGAAACTGAAGACTACAGAGGTTAAAGGATTTGTCCAAGACCACAAATGTAGTATCAGAGGAAGGATTTGAACCTAGGTCCTCTAACTCCAGAGCAAATATTCTTGCCACTGAACCCAGTCTTCCAACTCCAGGTCTCATACTCATTCTACCATACCTGAGGAGTTACCTTTTTAGCAAATTCATGGATACACTCTAATTCAGAGGTAATAAAATTGCCTTTAGCACCACTTCTTTGGATTTTTTATTTGGTTTTTTTATGGTAAACTCATTTTCACTAAATCTTCATTAACTGGACCACTTATACTCAAGGCAGTTCAAGAACCAGAAGATGATAAGTGCTTAAGGGGAAGGAGGAGCTTCCTGAAATGAACTCCCAGGACATGTTCTATACACTGAAGCTTCTGAAGCAAATCCTCAAAAGGTGGTCTGAGATATTAGTGTCAGAACAAATGGTATCATGATTTCCAGAGATCTGCTTGTGATATTGTTTAAATAGTTTTAATTCAATCAAGCAAACATTTACTTTCAGAGAGTTTAAGACCAAGAGAGAGTGTGTCTATAAAATGGCATGTTGTTACATCTCCTCCCTATCTGTCTTCTGAGTCAGAAGTAATGAGCTTTACTAATAAAAGGAACATTTATATCACCAGGAACACAGAGCCAATACAGCTGCTGTCAAACAAGCTGTGTCCAATTCTGCCTCATGCATCATCCTGTAAGTTGCCATCTTGACTTGGATTCCAGATTTTATGGTACAAAGAATCATGCCCCTAGCTAGTGACACACTCATATTTTTATGCACAGTGTAGGGAGTTTCAGGAAGACCAACCATTCGTGAACTGAAGAGCTGAACAATTTTGACAGAGGGATTACATCTGGGAAATTAAATATGGATACTGAAATTGCAGTTTAATTGTAAGATTTAAGAATTCAATAGGACCTTAGAGATTACTTAGTATAGAAAAAAGAGTACAGTATCTGGAATGATAGGACGTAGGTTCAAATCCTAGACCTATTATTTATTATATGTGTGTCCTTTGGCAAGCATTTAACCTCATTAAACTTCAATATTCTCATCTGCAGAATGAGGACATTATATCAGAGTCTAGCTGAGGTGCCTTCCAACTCTGTCTACAATCTATGAAGTCACCTAAGCTCCCCGGTGATCCACTTCTTCAAATGTCAAAATCAGCAAGTTGTACAGTATTGTTCTGGGAAAACAATACTGGTTCTTGAGTCAGAGGACCCAACTTCAAATGACAGCCTTAGTACTTACACTTGAATGATTTGAAGCAAGTAATTAACTTCTCCGAGGCTCCTTTTCTTCATCTGTAAAATGAAGGAATTTGGACCCAGTGACTTCTTTGAACATTTCCAGCTCTAAACCTACAGCACTCTGCTCCATTTCAACCATTTCATTTTATGATGAGGACAAAGAAGCGAAGAGTAGTGACTTGAATAACAATTAACAATAACAGGTCAATAACAGTGTCGTGTAGTTGGCCTTTAGCCGTACTAATGGGAGGTCTGAAATCCTGTGTTATAATTTACAAAATAGTTTTAAACCTAGAAAAGTGCCTATCCCTTTGATAAGCCCAACCTATAGAGGTAGGGTTTCCATAATGACCTACACTGTAGTTTTGCTTAGACAGCCGGAGAGTGAAATTTCATGGAGATTCTATGGCAAGTGCCCTGATTCAAGCAATCTAAAACTTTAAATTCAGACCTGTTTCAGGATCATCTCCACTTACAAAAATAATTAAGAAAAGACCCAGAGAAAAAGCAAGACCTCTAACCAAGAGGACTCCTTTGATCACAAGGACTGAAGTAGTTCATATCTAAGAGCTTACTCTACTTAGAAGCCTTCCATGTCCATTTATAAATCAAGGAGAATGACTAAAAGGTAAACATTTGTCTTTTATCTCGCTGGCTGCATCTGAAGGCAAGGTCATGAGCAAATCCTACCTATAAAATAAAGTAGCACTTGCAACAATGCAAAGCTTGATCTCAGGACAAACACCAAAGATAGAATGAGTATATGTCTTGACTTCTCCTAGACCAGTGATGGGCAAACCATGGCCCATGGGCCAGATGCAGGGGGGAAAGGGGGTCCTGAAATGTTCTATCTGCCCACATGACATTATTCTTAATCTGACGAATACAATGAGTAGGATACAATACAATAAAACTTTGAAAGAGTTGCCTTAGAAATAGACTGACAGATGAGCATTTCCTTTCCTTTGGCCCCCTCTTTAAAAAGTTTGCCCATCGCTGTCCTAGACAATCCTTCTATCTGAAGTTGAATGGTAGAACAGATTGTGGTTTGGTTAACCCTAATTTTTTCTGTCCGTGTAACATCTCTAAAACAGAAAGGCAAGCAAAAGCTAGGTAAATGGGATTAAGTGACTTTCTCAGGGTCACAAATAGCTAGGAAAAGTCTAAGACCAGATTCGAATCTAGTAACTCCCATCTACAGGTCTGGCACACTATCCACTGTGCCACTTGGTTGTCCCTTAGGTGTTTAACATAATAATAGTCTTGTGCTGCACGAAAGAGTTTGCTTTACAATTAAAATGGGGTTATTAAAATCTCAGTCTCTTTTTTCCTAAATTCAAACATATATGTCACTTAATATAATAGTATCCATAGCAATGTTAATTTCCCCATATGGAATGTACCATGAATATACTAATTTGAGATAATTATTATCTAATATTTTAAAATACTGCATTTCAAAAATATGGCAATTGCTATTAATATGGAATCATATGGATCTTCAGTACTGGAAGAAATTACCTTAGTGATTATTTAATCCAACTCTTTCTTTTTATAGATGAGAAAACAGAGGGCCAAAAGATCCCATGAAATTTAAAACTCGACTTTAATACATTGAAATGCATGACATACAATTTTAGCTTTGTATCTAATTTTCTAGGCATATTTGCAAAAACAAAGTTTAGGGAGCAATGGGAAACAAAAAGAAATGGAGGAGGGGAAATATGCTAATATATGTATGTGTGCATCAAAACAGCAACCCTTAAAACTGTCAGTTGACCTAAAGAATAAGGGATTATCTGTTCTGGAAAGAAATCATCTCCTTTAACCTACTTCAATACCTCTCACTTCAAGGATCTGTAAGCTATTAATATTTTAAATTCTCATATTGTCTCCAAGTCCAAAAAATATTTTTAAATTGTTTAATTATGGACTTTTCTCCCACATTGCCAAGAAAGGACTTTGCTCAAAAGGATTAGACTCACAGAAACTTCAGCGTCTAAATTCATATGATTTTAAATGGCCTCTGAATTTATGCTCATCTAACCATTCCTATCCTTAATTAATACAAACACACATGTACCCACACTTTAAAAAGATTCAAATCCTGTTCAAATGAACTCCAAAGGAAGGTTCAAATTCTTTGGTTATACTGTAATTTCGTGTATTGACTATTGTTTGAAATAAGTAGGTCACAGGCTGGGTGTTGAAAGTATTTTCTTTTAAACAGAAAATGTCATTTTTCTATTTATTTTAAAGGGATTTTCCCCCAATCGCTTTTAAAGTAAAAATCTGTTTCCCACCTTCCCTTCCCAGCCAAAAGCATATACAGGTATGTATATATGTATGTATGTGCATATATGTCAGTACATGTATAGATGTGTGTGCATATATATATACATACATATATATATATATGAAAAAGAATGGAGTGGATTTTATCCCAAATTCCAGTTGCGGGGAGGATATATACTCATATACAGGGGAGATTTCCCATGGGGCTATGAGTAAACATAGGTAGTTTTGATTCAGATGGATTATTAAGATTTAAAAAGCTACATCCCCCACTCCCACCCACTACCTGACTTGCTCCCGTTCTTCTTCATGCCCATTAAAAAAAAAAAAAAAAAAGAAGATATTCTCCCCAAAAACCTGGGACGGTCTACCTAACTTATATTCAGAAAAGAATGTTCCTAAAACGTTAGGCACGAAGCCCCATCCGGTTAGATGTTAATGCGTAGTCATTCCTAGCAATGCAAATGTGGGTTGTTGGTCAACAATCATCCCTCCCCAGAACGGGGGAGGGCAGTTGTGTCTCCCGACTGCCCCTCACGCTGTGTGAGTGACTCCTAGAAGTCACTGAGCCAAGAGCAGTGGCAGAGCGGCTGGCCAGCACTGAAGCAGTTAACTTTTCTAAAGCCCACGAGAAAGAAAAACAGCCTCTGACCAGCCTTGTGTGGGGAGGAGGGTTCGAAAATGAGGCTGTTGCTGTTGTTTTCATTGTGTGCACTCTAATCAGGGAGAGCAAGAACAATACCGCATGTAATGCTGATTTTGGAATGTGTCCATGCAGCTTTTCCCAGGCTAGACAGCCTTGGGAACCACTGATAGTGTGGCACACCAGGGGCACAGCCTCAATCACCCAGCACAGGGCAGGGCAGCCTTTTCTGTGGATAAAATATGTGAGGGATGACAAGAATCTTCCCAGCATGGGAAGTGACAGTAACAACAAAATATACAGGAGTGCAAGGCTGTGTGAAGGCTTTGCATCTTGCAGCCTAGCCTTGGGGACTCGATATTTGAAAGATAGACTATTTCTCTTCTCTCTTCGTTCCCCCACCCACCCAGCCCCTACCCCCTTTCTCTCTTTTTGTTTGTTTGTTTCTCTTTTTTGCATTCAACTTGCCCTCCCTTTCTTCTCCGCCCCTCAACCCCCAACCTCCATCCACCACACTTTGAAGCCAAGATGAAAGCTTGCGTTGTGGCTGCTGGCACCGAGCAGACTGGGGAGACCAACCGAGTGAAGTGTGCTTTAGTTTAAGATTCTGTATTTTTCTCCCAAGGAGGAGATTGGGGGCCAAGGGGGGGGGGGGTGTGGATATCCCTCTTGAAACAATGCATTACATTTTGCTGTAAAGTAGCCTGTATATATCTTGGACTGAAACATGGTCCTAATTTTTCAAAGCTTTTGTCTGTAAGGATAAGGGAAACAGTGAAAATGTAGCATCCTCCCTCAAAGCAAAGGCATATAACTCGGAGGGGGTTTGTTTGGTATTGTTTTATGAAATAAAACAAGAAAGAGGCCCAGTGGGGGGAAAAAATCCAGTCACAAAAGCATTTTGGTGTTGACACAACAACAGATCCTAAATCTCTCAAGTGTTTGTGGTTGAAATAGGTCCCCTTCTTTTAAATAGCACAAATGGTTGAGTTGTGCTGTGAATGGATCACTGGCTAAATAATTTTGGAGGACTGATGAAAAAAAAATGGAGAAGGAAACACAAAAGAAAATTCAGTTGCATTTTTAACTTGAAAAACTAAGTTATGAAAGATTTTATTATAACCTAAACTTGGTTCTGTTTTTATACCTACTGATTAATAATAATACGTCCTATTCAGTAAACATGCAAGATGCATGTATGTCATTCATGCTCTTCGCTTGTCTTCCATCCCCCCACTCAATAATACATAAGCACTGTTGTCAACATATTGTTTGCCACATAAGCCAAGTTTTGCTTAAAACTCAGGCTCCAGGAAATAGCTGGGTTTGAATCTCAGATTTGAAATGGCAAAAGATCCCACTAGCCATTATTTTCATAAACCCAAGATTAACAGTGGCCACATGTGCCTATGAGGTTTGCACAATGCAAAGTTATTTCTGATTGAAAACTTTTACCCAACATTTCTCTTACCAACAGAGTATTTGAGATTAGGATGTTGTTACGTGTATTCAGTAATTCCATCCAATTGGTATTTACTTATGGAGGAAAAAGTTTGTGTTTAGATATGTAAAATCTAAAACCACTAGGATTCAAGCTAGGTGTGTTCCTGGTGACAGTCCATTCTGGATCCTGTGGCTTTGCATACACTTGAGTTTGGGCCCAGTGTTTTTCCACATCTAACTGAGATCCTTGAAAGGGTTAGTGGCTTACCCTTCAGAGAGATTGAAATGTATGTGTAACTCTAACATCAGAAAAAAGGAATAGAGAAAGAAAAGTCACAAGGATAAATAATATAGATATATATGTATGTGCACGTGCATTTATACATGTGCATATATTTATACATATGTCTACATATATGCATATGCCTGTATGTGTATGTATACATATGTATCCTCCTAGAAGATATATTCATTCAATTTTCATTTAAGCTCCCATAATGCCTCACGATTTTCAAACTAAACTTACAATAGTTTACAATACAATAGTTTGCAATACAAAAAAGGAGATGTCTCAAGTCTGAGGTCTCCATTCCACAAATATTCTCCTTCCTTTTCTTTTCCACCCCACCACCATTCCTTCTTATGAGGGGGAGTAGTTCATTTAGAAAACCAGTTTATACTTGGCTTGTGTTCAGTGTAACTCCCTCCTACTTCCCCTTAAATCAGTACTTACAGTTGGGACAGGGATTCACCCAAAAGGTTCATGAACTGGAGTCAACTTTCCAGAGAACTTGAACTAGGTTGAATTCAGTGTCTAAATTTCTCCCAGGCTGTTTTTACATGGCCTCTGATTTTGATATCAAATTACCTCATCACCTAGGCAAGATCAGCCAGTTCAAAGTCCTAAAATCCAGTTTCCCTCTTGGCTAAGTGAAACAGAAAAAAGAAATTTCTCTTACCCTCCCCTCAATGCCACCCCACAATATACCTTTACCCTTCTGTTTCAACAGAATGGAAATTTATTATTGACTTTAAATCTGTGTATATTATATTATATTCATTGTTGATGTGCCCTGGGGTGGCATTCTGAAAGTCCGACTTCTAGTCCCAATTCTGCCTATTAACTAGCTGTCTGACTTTGGGCAAGTCACTGGATCTATATGAGTCTCAGTTTCTTAATCTATTAAATGATGGGGTTGAGCTAGATTTTCTAAATGCCTTCCAACTCTCAAAAATCCATTTATTCGATAAACATGTATTAAACACGTAAGCCGTGGCAATAAGGTACTGTGTGTGCTAGCCGCTAGATTCACAGCTTCTAGGTCTGCTTCCAATTAGTGTTGTCTGATTGTATCTACTGATTCATTTGTACTACACCATGCACGTAGAGGTACTTATTAAAGAATTTTTCATTGCTTATTTTAGGACTCCTTAAATCCAAGGCACTTTTAAATCACAGCTTAAAGAAGCACCTGGGTGGGAGAGAGGGGCCAACATAGGGAAGGAGGGAATGTATGTGTGTATTCTATATACATACCTACAAAACCCTTGAAGGTGGACATTGTAATTTGTGAGTATATAAATCTGATAATGACATATGTAAATCAGAATAACCGAATACATAAAGGAGAACCTGTTGATACGTATGTTTAGCCCATTCGAGAGCACAGCACATTCAGAGTTTGCAGCTGTACTGGGTGGGGTGCATGTGTGAATTCATGTGCAAAAGCACTTCAGGAGGATAAATGAGGCTAATATTGCATACAGAACTGCAATCAAATCCAAAAGTACTTGGATCAATTAAGGGATTGGTGCAGCATATGGCAGATGTAATTTGCTTTAGAAAAATCCCAAATACTTAAGACTTGGAAGCAGGAATCAATCACAGGAATATGTGCAAAATCAAACCCTCATTCTGAGTACTGATCAGAAACAGGGCTTGGAGGATTATTTGGAAAGATCATTGAAACCATCAACCTGAGCCTGGCTAGAGTAAAGATGACAACCTGGATAAGAAGATGTATTGAGAGACTACACGACAAAAGCATCATAAGATTGTTGTTGTTAGACCTCTGGAACCTTGTGTTCAGAACCATAAACTTTAAAGGAAAAACGATATCCTCTCAACTCGGACTCTAGCCACCCGAAGGCCTTTGGAATCAATTGGCACCCTCCTTTGTAAACTGGAAAGCACTCTATAAATATGTGACATATTATTATTGCTGCTCTTGTTAGCCATTCTCCAAATCACACACATAAAAGAAGTGGAGGTAGGATGATTTCAAAGTAGGGAAATGCCTGTTTCCTTTGGTCTGGCAAATACTCATTTTGCTGACCTCTCTTTCTAAATTGGTCTTGTGTCATGGAATGGTAACTTCATTCTTAAGACAAATTTATGTTGCTTTCTCTGCCTCTGATGCTTTATGTACTGTGATTAATATTGATTGTATTTCTGCAAATTTTCACAAGGAACATTTGAGAACTAAAAACCAAAGTAATAAAATCTAATCTACTAAATAAGAAATCCATTGTCCACTTACTCTAATCAATGTTGTTGCATCGGTGTGTAATCTCCCTCTGTCATTGCAGATTACAAATCTATGTCTTCATTCTAAATGGTTCTTATTCATGTCTTCTCTGAAATCTGCCTGGGATACGATCCATAGGGCTTTTTAGCAGGGCAAGTCGCTTATTCTCTAACTACCTTGGTTTCCTCATCTATAAAATAGGGATAAAATGCCACCTACTCCCCAGGGTTATTATGAGGATGAAATAAGATAATATTTGTAAAGCATTTTGCAAACCTTAAATAGCTATATAAATACTGGCTATTATTACCTAACTGGGGACCCTTATGGAAATCTGGCAAAGCAATGAACCCCTTCTCAGGATAATGTTTTTAATTAAATAGGATAATAATAAAATAAAATGCAGAGACTAATAAAAGAAACAAGTTATATTAAAATGTAGTCATAAAAATATTTTTAAAAATAAACTCATAAACCCCAAGTTAAGAACCTCTGAATCTTTTTTCAGATCTACACCATATATCAGAGGCCTTTCCATATAAGGTAGGGATATAATACTTGGACTACCTATCATTTATGCTTCTCAATTTTGGCATCTTGGGAAATGTCTTAGTAATCTTAATCTAGTAACAATTCCGAGTCCCTGTGTTCTTCAAACAAATATAAAGCCATTTACCATGATTATTGCTTTGAACATATCATCCTATTACACACAACCCTGCAGGGGCTTCCTGTTGACCAATACATGAAGTTACTAGAAAGATCAGTGGAAAAAAAATATCACAAACATTAGGAATGGATGGATGGATGCACTTCGGCCGAATTGGCTATAAAATGAAATTATATACATAAATACCCTCTCCCTGTTTTTGTTGGAGCATTTCTCATTTTAAAATGAGAAAGTGAGATCACCTGTCCTTCTGGTTTGTCTGAGCTTTCTACTCAGTTCCTAAGTTCAACTGGAAACTTGTGGTGGCAGATAGGAAAGTGACTGGCAAACGAATCTCAGCATGGGTATGTGATGTCCTGAGATTGCACCTGGATTTGAAGCCTGTTCTGTGAGTCAGATCATTTATTCTGCACTTTGTCCCAGAAATCCAGAGGCTGGTTTTTTGTTTGTTTGGTTTTGGTTTTTGCCTTGGGGAAATCTGGAACATTTGAGCAGTTCTACCCCTCTCTGCTTTAATTCAAATAAGCGTTTGGGGCACATAACCCATCAGCACACTCTTTGACCTCTTCTTGTCAACATTGAGATGTTTGCACTCATCTTTGTGGATGGTTCCTTTGTCTTTCTTGCTTCCTCTATCAGATTATAGCTGTCATTAGGTCAGGCATCATGTCTATTTCTCCATATGCCTCATCCCATCAGGCCTAGCAGAGGGGCTAGCATAGCATTTGTGCCCAGCCATGGGTGATTAATGCTACCTTGAGAACCCTTGCCTAAATGGTCTATTGAATTAACTTCACCTCAATAAGAGAATGTTGCCCTCTACAACACCCTGCCTGAATTGGGTAGTGATATTACACTCGTTATCAATCTATCACAAGGGAACAACGTAATAAGCCTTTTGTTTTTTTCACACCTAAGAGGAATTTAGGAATTCTGTACAATATCAATCTCTGAAATTTGACCACCTCTAGCAGCTCCCATAATCAGTGAGGTCTATATTCTAACCACTACCTAGGGATCCACATAGTCTGAATTATTCTCCTCCCATGAAAGCAATCTTATCTCTAGGAAGCTGATCTGTAATCTAAGTCAGAGGGCAACAGCTTCAGGTTTTCCAGATCTTAGCTTAAAAGATACCTGCAATAAAAATAATATTTGTTTAAGACATTTGAAAACCAACAAAGCAGTGATCTTTTGGTTTTTTTTTTCTTATTTCTGCCAGAAAATAAAACTTGACATAATTCATTAGCAAATGAATTGAGAGTGTTTGCACTTAAATAACCTTTCATATTTTATCAGCAACATATAGGAGTTATCACATTGTGGCAAAATAGACTCCTAGACTGATAGAGCTGGAAGGAACCTGAGACATCATTTAGTCCAACCCCTCCATTTTCCAGAAAAAAAAAAAAGCTCAGAGTAGCTAAGTGATTTGCCCAAGGTCACAGGGCAAGCAGTAGAGCAGTTACAGGAATCAAAGTCTACTGATGTCTAGTGCCTTTGACTTTATACCCCCAATCCTCTGTCTTGGTCATTCAAAATGTCAAATGTCTCATAGATCCTTAAGTCCTTGGGTTTTCCATTTCTAATTGTAGCCTTTGGCCAGGCAGCATGGTTTAATGTAAAGAGCATTGGACTTGAGTGAGAAGAGCTACATTTCCATAGTATACCTTTATAGAGGGTTCAGAATTCTAGCCATCTCTTCATTTGCCACCAACTGCTCTGCTCTGTTTCATCTCAAGAATCATCATCATTCCCCTGCATCACAACCTCTGTTGTATACTATCTTCTCCCATTATATGGTAAAAGCTCTTTAAAAATAGAAACTGTCTTTCTTTTTCTAATTTGTATCCTCAGCATTTAGCACAGTGCCTGGCATATAGTAAGTGTTTAATACATGTTTATTGAATCATATCCTACTTGTGATACTTACTATCTGTGTACAAGTTAATTAATTACTATCTGTATAATAAGTTTACCCGGGTCTAAGTTTCTTCATATGTAAAATGAAAGAGTTTGACTAGATGACTCAGAAGTCCCATTCAGTTCTAAATCTATGATTTAACTAAGTTTTAAATAGTAGCAGGTCATATTTGTACCTCACTTTAAAAACTCTTTTCATATTTTAAATATTTACCTTGCTATGATTAGAGTTATATTAGCTAACATATATGAAGCTCAGTAATATCTACAAAATGTTTTACATTGATTACCTTATTTGATCCTTACAACCACCCTGTGAGAAAGGTGCTGTTATCAACCCCATTTTACAGATGAGAAAACTGAGGCTGAAAGAGACTGAGTGACTTTGCACAGGGACGCATAGCTAATAAGTTTCTGAGGAGGATTTCGAACCTTCCCTTCCTTATCCACTGAACAATGCTGACTTCCCTGAGTATGTGGTGTTTTCACCCTGTGAATATCCAGAAAATGTTTATTAATGATGACTGTGTCAAGAAAAAAAATTTTTGAGCCACATTTCTTTTAACTTTCTGAGTGATTAGTGCAACATATTGCATAGAGTAGAGATTTAGTAAACATTTATTGGTGTTGATGATGAAAATAATTTAGATTTTTATCTATAAAATGTTAAGGAGTTTGTTTGTAAATCAAAACAAGAGGCAGGTGAACATATTGAACTTGATCTTAGTGGTGATAGAAGAATAAATCAATTCCTAACCAAGACAGAAACCTAAATAGACAGGACAATAGATTAAATAGTATCATGATAATGACTGAGCAGCAATAGAATCTCTTGAAATCATTCTATCCAAATCCAAGATTTCACTGAGTCATAAAATCTTAAAATGAGAAAAGACCTGAGAAATAGTCTAATCCTAACACCTCATTTAACAGATTAAGGAAACTGAGGACCAAGGAGGGAAAGTGACTTCCCAAAAGATCTACAGCTTATATTTTTGACACAAACAGGGCTAAAATCTTTATTTCCCAACTTCCATTGCAGGGTTATTTTCCCCTCACTCGTTGCCTCTTTCCCTTAATTCATAGTGACTAGCATCTTCTGGGAACGGCATCATACAGTTATTGTTGAACAACTTTGCTCTGAGAATAGGACAAGGCAGAGCAAGATTTAAATTGCAAAGGATTACAATTAGATATGAAAGCTCATAAGTCTAGATTGAGAGCTGAAGCCAACTTCTCTTTCAACAGATAAGGAAACAAAGGCCTAGAGATCGTAATTTGTCTTGGATCATTTAGGCAGCAACTGGCTGGGATAGGTCTTTTTTTTTTTTTAATCCTTATCTTTCATCTTAGAATCAATACTCTGTATTGGTTCTAAGGCAGAAGAGGTTTGAGGGCTAGGCAATGGGGGTTAAGTGACTTGCCCAAGGTCACACAGGTAGGAACTATCTAAGGCCAGATTTTAACCTAAGACCTCCTGTTTTCAGGCCAGTTTCTCAATTCACTGAGCCACCCAGCTGCCCTCTAGGGAAAGGTTTTAAACCAAAACTTCTCATTCCAAATCCAACTCTCTTTGAAACATACTTGAGAGGTTTTTTTTTGTTTTATTTTGTTTTATCATTATCTCACAAGAGCAGGTGAAAGAGGCAGGAGGACCTATTGGATGAAGTGCTGACCAAAGAGACAGGAAGAGCTAGGTGTGAATTCTGCCTCTGCTGCTTGCTTTGTGAACTTGAACCAGTAGCTTGACCTTTATTCTTTAAGAGCAATTTCTTAGAACTCATGGGATAATTCCTAGACATGTTCTACTTAGAACAAGTTCTTACATCAAGAGTTCCCCATCTATTGGGGTTTTTGTTTTAAAAGATCATTCTCTTACAAAAATGAATAATATAGAAATCAATTTTGAGTGATAATACATGTATAATATAAAATAAAATGTAAAGGCAAAAAAAAAGTTCCCCATATAAAGAAATCTGAGATTCTCCAGGTGTTCATATGGTATTACCATATTGCAGGGGACAGCTTACCAGAAGGCAAGGGAACAAACTACCTGATCACCTAAGGACCCCATTATCTTTTAACTGTCCACTAACATTTAAACAAAAAATTGAAGGACTAAATGGAGTTGTACAGGTTTCTTTACTTTCCAAGAGGAAGGAAATAAATATTTATTAAGTTCTTACTATGGACCAGCCTGAGTTGAGGGTAGTGAAAGACTTCAAACCCATTGGTGAGTTAGAAGCGTATCTACACCAGGCACATGAAAACTTCAGAAGGGGCAGATGAGAGCAATTTGATCCAATGGCCATGAAGGCAACAGAAACAGGTGCTGTGGTCTTTTTGGAGCTTGGTTAGACATCAAAGAAGCAAAGGTCATACACTGCATTATGGACTTAGGTATCTCTAGAAGAGAAAGTGAGGCTGACAGTTTTGTGCAACTCTGCCTCATTTAAATCCAATTTATGGGCAAGTAAAAAAAAACATGATCAGTATTATCATATTCATTCTCTTTGAGTATAAAGACCACCAACTCACTATTTACCAGCATTTCACAAATATTATCTCATTTAATCCTCTCCACAACCCTGGGAAGGAGTCAGGGTGCCATTATTATCCCCATTTTACAGTTGAACTAACTGAAACAAGCAGAAGTTAAGTGACTTGCCCTGGGTCATACAGCTAGTATCTGAGGCCATATTTGGACATAGGTCCTCCTGACTCCAGGCTGGGTGCTCTGTTCACTGTACCACCTGGATGCTTCTATCTGGTCTAACAGAATAGCATTTAGGAGACTTAGAATCATATGACTGAAACCTGAAAATGATCTTAAAAATCATCCTCCTAGGGGAGAGCTAGGTGACTCAGTGGATTGAGAGCCAGGCCCAGAGATCTGAGATCCTGGGATCAAATCTGGCCTCGGATACTTCCTATCCTGATCCTGGACAAGTCTCTTAATGCCCCATTGCCTAGCCCTTACTGCTCTTCTGCCTTGGAACCAATATCCAGTATTGACTCCAAAACAGAAAATAAAGTGTTTTTTTTTTAATTCTCATTTTTGTAGATGAAAAAAACTGAGGCCCAGAAAGTTAATTAATTTGCCCACAATTACACAGGAATTAAGTCATAGATTCTGTATTCAAAACCAGGCCCTGGCACTCCAAGTTCAATGACTTTTCCATTGAACCAAAGCATATGACACTGGAAAATATATTAAACTAATTGTCGTGGATATTTTAATTTTAGTTCTAGAAATGTAGCTATGGGCAATTCATTAAACTTATCTTAGCCTCAATTTCCTCATCTATGCAATTAAAGAGCTGGACCAAAATCAGGGATTCTTACCTTGGGCTTAATTAACTTTTTTTATTAGTGTTTGGTTTAATGGTTTTTAATTAATTAGTTAATTAATTTAGAAGATTTTTCCATGATTCATGATTTTTCCCACCCCTCCCAGAACTGACAAGTAATTCCACTGGGTTATACATGTATCATTCATGAACTTTTTTATCATTGTACTTGAATAAAATTAGTTTCCTTTATAAATTTAAATTATATTTAATTTTATTTTTTAAATATATTTATTTTATAATATTTTATGTTACATAAGTAAAGATAATATTTAACATTAAAACATATTTAAATACAGTTTCCTTTATATTATATATTTATAGATATTATAGATATATATTTTTAATATATTTAAAAACATTACTCTGAGAAGAGGTCTATAGGCTTTCCCAGACTGCCAAAAGGATCCATCATACAGACACACACACACACACACACACACACACTACAAAGAGCTCCTGGACCACATGATTCTCTAAGGTCCCTTTTAGCTCCAAAAATCTTGTACTCTAATGCACCAGCTCTTTAAAATGTGGCTGCTGCCTAATTTGCATAAAACATACCAGAATATTTTTGAGTTAATCAATAGATAGGATAATCACAAAAAATATATCTAGCTAATGGGAGGGGGATGGGAGGAGGGGAGGGAAAGAATATGAATCATATAACCATGAAAAAATTCTCTTAATTAATCAATTAAATAAAATTTTAAAATATATATATAGCTAGTTTAAATATTATCCTTATTTAATTTTTAAACTATGTTAATTTGTTGTATGTTTTTATCTTAGAATCAATACTATGTTTTGGTTCCAAGGCATAAGAATGTTAAGGGTGAGGCATTAGATTTAAGGATTAAGTGTCTTGCCCAGGTGTCACACAGCTAGGAAATATCTAAGGTCAGATTTGAACCCAGGACCTCTTATCTCTGGACCTGGTTCTCAATCCACTGAGCCTCCTGGCTACTCTTTATTAATTTATTTTAAATGATTCCTCATAATATGACTAGAGTTTAATTACCTATTAGAATAAAGTCTTATAGAATTACATTGGCAAAATTCCTACATGAAGAAATTGTAGGACAAAACATAAAAGTTCTAAATTGCCTAAGACACAAAAAGTGAGGGTACCAAAGTCTATGTAGTAGAACCTCATTTTATACAAATTTGACACATATGAATTCAGATATAAACTATTGACAAGTCAAAAAAAGAAAGCAGAAAAATGCTTAAAATTAAAAATGTTAATTACAAGCTAAATTCATACCATTTTCCCAAGTAGCATAGTGTGGGAACAATTCACTCAATCACGCTCTTCCTATTCTCTGAAAGGAGTTAATGTGAATCATTACATTGTTTTGTGCCAAACATTATCCCTACATTAATCTTTGTCTTGAGTTCTCACTTGTAACTAATTGGGTCAGTGTCAGACCAGTGCTTTGTTTCATTAACACCATGTAGTTATTAATAATAACCCCAAAGATGCAAGAGTAGTGATGCTGGTAGCTCTGAAAAGCCTAAGAAAAGTCATACAGTGCCTAGGTATATTCATATATGAAATACTTTTTTTCTAATTAAATTTTATTTTTATTGTCATGCAAAACACATTTCCATGTTGGTCATTGGTGTAAGAGCAAACTCAAACATAACCAAAACTCCAAAATAAAATCCCAAATACACTGGTGTGACAAGTCCAAGAGTTCTTTCTCTGGAGGTGAACAGCATTCCCAATCATGTATTTCAGGATTGTCCCAGATCATTACATTGCTGAGATTAGCCACGTTTTCACAGATACCCATCATATAATTAATATTGCTATTATTGTGTACAACATTCTCCCAGTTCTGTTTATTTCATTTTGCAACAGTTCCTGCAGATCTTCCCAGTTTTTTTTATGAAATTGTATTGCTTATCATTTCTTATAGCACAATAGTATTCCATCCCGACATGTACCACAATTTGTTCAGCCATTTCCCAATTGATGAACATACCCCTTCAATTTCCAATCCTTTGCCACTACCAAAAGAGCTGCTATAAATATTTTTGTACAAATAGATCCTTTCCCCATTTTTATTATCTCCTTGGGACACAGACCCAGTAGTGGCATTTCCAGATCAAAGGGTATGTGCATTTTTATAACCCTTTGGGCATAGTTCCAAATTGCCCTCCAGAATGGTTGGATCAGTTCACAGCTCCACCAATAATGCATTAGTGTCCCAATTTTGCCACATCCCATCCAACATTAACATTTTCCTTTATTGATATATTTGCCAATCCAATAGGTGTGAGGTAGTACCTCAGTATTGTTTTAATTTGAATTTTTCTAATCAAGAGTGATTTAGGACATTCATTTTTCATATGATTATTGATGACTTTGATTTCTTCATCTGAAAATTGCTTGTTCATATGCTTTGAATATTTGTTAACTAGGAAATAACTTGTATTCTTATAAATTTGACTAAATTCTCTATAAATTTGAAAAATAGACCTTTATCAGAGAAATTTGTTATAAATTTTTCCCAGTTCATTGTATCCCTTCTAATCTTGATTACATTCATTTTGTTTGGATAGAAGCTCTTTAATTTAATATAATCAAAATTATTCATTTTACATTTTATAATACTCTCTATCTCTTGTTTGGTCATAATTTTTTCCCTTCTCCAAAGATCTGCCCAGTATTATTCTCTGTTTCCCTAATTTAGTTATTATATCATTCTTTATATCTAAATCATATATCCACTTTGACCTTATCTTAATATAGGGTGTGAAATATTGGTCTATACCTAGCTTCTACCATCTTGTTTTCCAATTTTCCTAGCAGTTTTTGCTAAATAGTGAGTTCTTCAATGATACATGTAAAACCCGGTGAAATTGCTTGTCGGCTTTGGCAGGGGGTAGGAAGTAGTGGAGGGAAAGAACATGAATCATGTAACCATGGGAAAATATTCTAAATTAATTAATAATTTTTTTTAAAAATTAAAAATAGTGAGTTCTTATTCTAAAACTGGGGTAAGAAATACTTATTAAATAACAGAATTTGCTATTATGTGTGATTTTCAGTTTACTCAAACTGTCTTAAAAATTAGTAGTCACATAAAAAGGGTTCCTACTGTATGTGGATCTGGGAGTAAGATTTAAACCGGGGTAAGGAGTAAAGTTTAATCAGAGAAGATCGTTTGAAGGAGTTGGATTTTTGAAAAGTAGACTACAAGTTATTTGAGCAGAGACTTTGTGAAATGGAAAGAGTACTGGATTTAGAACCAGAAGACTTGAGTTCAAATCCTAATGTGGAGAAGTGGTTAGAGTGCTGAAAAGGGAGTAAGGAAGACTTGAATTTTAATGGTGCCTCTGACACTTACTGGATATGTAATTCTGGGCAAGTCATATAATTTCCTTGGATCTGAATTTCCTTTTATGTAAAATGAGGGGATTAGACTCAAAGGTTTATAAGGTCTCTTCCAGCTCCAAATCTATGATTCTCTGAAACTCTGAGTAAGAACAAATCATTTCACCTCCCTGGGCCTCAAATTCCCTACCTGTAAAAGAAGAAAATGGGACTAGGTTATTTTTAAGGTTTCTTTCAGGACTATATCCTATGAATTCCTAGGTGTGAAGGGAAATTAGTATAAAACATCAGAGATAACCAAAGACAACTTAATTTGAGAAGAGAGTTCATGATAGGAGAGGTACATTGCTTTGGGTTCTTTCAGCAACAGGAATCAATAATAGCTTACCTTCATATGAAGAGGCAATGTGGGAGAACATTGGTCTAGAGTTAGGAAGTTCTGGGTTCAAAGTCTTACTGTATAACCTTAGGAAAACCATTTGATTTCAGTATCCTGTGTAAAATGAAGGTTTGGGACTAAACAACCTGTAAAATCCCGTCTAACTCTAAACCTATCATCAATTATAATTACAAAGCACTTTCACATTCATTACCTCCTTTGGTTTTCTCAACAGCCTTATGGGTGGTGGTGGTGGTGGTGATTGTTTTGTTGTTGTTTTAAACCCTTACCTTCCATCTTAGAATCAATACTGTGAATTGGTTCTAAGGCAGAAGAATGGCAAAGGCTGGGCAATGGGGGTTAAGTGACTTGCCCAGGGTCACACAGCTAGGAAATCTGAGGCCAGATTTGAACCTAGGACCTTCATCTCTGGGCATGCTTCTCAACCCACTGAGCCACTCAGCTGCCCCTCAACAGCCTTATGGGAAGAGAAGGACGAAAGGGAGCAAAATCTTCCTTTCATTGGATTGTGGAATTAAAAACAGGGAAAATGAAACAGTACGTAAGCACAATGGTCATCATTAATCATAAACTTCTTGTTCATATTATGGCTAGTTTAGGAAAGATTTTCTTACTGCAAACTTCCTGTACTGAGGAAATCACAGGTCTGGGCCAAATAATTTAATGTAGCCTGGATTTCTTTTGAACCTGGATCCACGCTAGGCAAACAAGGCATGCTCAGAGGAGTCCAGGGTACTAAAAAAAAGAGGAAGGAAAATTTGGGAAAGAATTAGGCGAGGGAAAGAGAAAGAGAAACAGGAGAGAGAAAATTCAGTAGGCTATCAGTGTTCAAATGCTTTTGTCTCAAGCTACCATTCACCTGAGCTGTGACTATCAAACATTATCACCTGTTTCCCCAAGCTCTGCAATACTGACTGCCAGCTCTCTTGAATAGAAAGCTGTTGTCAGCTTTTCTTTTCAAACTTCAAAGTACATTTTTGAAATAAAGCTTGATTTTCCCATGGAATCCTGAAAGTTTTACATAAGTCTGAGGGAATGATTTCAGTTTTAGAAAATTCCTTTGAGCCCATCCTTTGGTGTCAGTCAATTTACATAACCATTACCTTGATTGGCACTGGATATACAAAAAAAACCTGTCTGATTGCCTTATCTTTATTTTTTGAGACATGAGAACTGCCTTATTCCACAAACCTGAAGGCTGTAAATGGGACCAATATCACTTCTCCCCAGAATTTACCAAGGACCAAATGAAGTCAAGTCTAGGCTCACTGAGTGAGTCTCCCCATTCTGTGTTTGGATACTCAGAGAAAGGCAGAGAAATAAGTAAGAGTGGACATCAATTGCCATTAAACCCCTGACTGTGACCCAGGCAGAGGCTGTCTGTTTAACAACAACAGCAAAAAGACAGGGCTGAACTGAACCAGAAGGCCTGAGTTGTGGGTGGTGGCGCATACTTCAGGACTGCACAGCATAAAGTTTCACCTTCTACAATAACATATAACCTGGGATTTTACAGGTTCTTTGCAGTCAATCAAGTGATCATAGGCTCAAAGGCTCAGAAGGTGCTGCTACGTTAGTCAGTGTAACTTGGAACCCTTGACTTGTAGGCAAAAACTGCTACTTACTCATTGACTAAAAAACATAGAGAACCCTAGCAGAGATCTCCTTTATTTCATATATTGCCCTACTGTCTACAGAAAAATCTCCTCATACCAAAGCATGTAGACTCCTTATCCTGAAATGTCCAATCCCAGAAAGTTATCCAGGATAAAGGGAGAAAAGACACACTATTTTTTTTTAAATTAACCCCTTACCTTCCATCTTGGAGTCAATACTGTGTATTGGCTCCAAGGCAGAAGAATGGTAAGGGCTAGAGCTAGGCAATGGGGGTCAAGTGACTTGCCCAGGGTCACACAGCTGGGAAGTGTCTGAGACTAGGACCTCCTGTCTCTAGGCCTGGCTCTCAATCCACTGAGCTACCCAGCTGGCCCCCTTCTTTCTTTCTTTATTTGTTTGTTTGTTTTTTTAAGGACACACTATTTTAGAAATATTGTATAACAATAGTAGCAACATGACTCTTTCTTTTGGGAAGAGTTTTCCATTTACCTTCCGAAATAACTGTGAGCACGAAGAACTTGGGTGAGCAATTAGGTAAAGCAATAAACTGTTGAGCTTCCCATCGTTGTATAGAAAACCAAGTATTTAATCAGCTTTACATATATGTCAGAACAATATCCCACTAATGCAATTAAATGTCATGAAATGCTGGAGAAAGGCTATATGTTCTAAGTGAACTGAAAAGCCATTTCAACCAAAGCTGAAGACTTGAAGGGTGAAACTGCTACCAGTAAGCAATTTTCCTTAATGTGCTAATGAATTTCCCTTCTTTCCATTTGACTCTTCACCTCATATGACCTCCATTCTTAGAGACAAGCAAGTGAGTGAGATTCTCCTCGGACTCACTAAGAGCCCAGGTGAAAAATTGGCCAGCATAAGAACACTGGGAGATGTCACTTGCCCCAGGCAACATGGTCATTATGTTTTAGAAGCAAAACTGGAACCTAAGACTCCCCAATTCTGCTCTTGGCTCCCAATATTCATTATGCCATATTTCCTCTATATGAGTGTAAATAATTATTGTTAGGAGTAGTAGCAGAATATTCAGATTCTTTTGATCAATACCACATTTCCTCCAGATGAAACTAATGCCAAACCCCAACTCTACTGTCCCAACATTTCCAATTCTACTCTTTGAAAGCTGTAGGGAAAGAGAGCCACAACTTCTCATTAGTTCACTTCATGGTCTACCAAATCCCTTGTTTATACTTCTATTGGCCAGGCAACTTTCCAGTTTGTGCTAAGGGGATTGGCTAATATAAAGTATAAGTGGCTTTGCTATAGATTTGAATGCTTTAGTTAATTAAGCATTTGCAATGATTGTAATATGGCCTGCCCATAATAACAATCCAGCCCCACTTATGGCATTTATCATAATCACAGATCAAACTTTGCTAGGAAGTATTCTGCTCCCTTACGTTCTCCTGTCAGGCACATGTTAATTTATGTGGACCAGTGTTGTTTGTTTTATTACTATTCTATATTTAATAAGCCTACAAATCAAATCTCTAGCAACCAAACAAATGAAAGAACTGATATCATTGGAAAGATAATTCAGCAGGAGCAATACCACTTCAAACCCACCACCACCACATACATTGGCTGAGCTATCTATTTAATAGGAATAGAAACTAGACATGATTTCACTGACACATAGGATTTCTAGATGAGAAACTTGCATCTATCAAGACAACCTCTCTTCCACTTAGGATCTTAAAAAATTGCCTGTAACACCGGGAGATTACATGATATGCCCAAAGTCACACAGTCAATAGGTAGTTTTCAAATTTTTATTTATTTAATAGAATTTATTCCCAGATATCTCAGCCCCTTCTTTCCCTCCCTGTACCATAGAAGGTATCACCTAACCAAAAAAAGATATGTATATATAGATTGTATCTCATATAGTTCTATTTTTCCATTTATTCTCTGGAGGTGGACATTTACAAATTATTCTTCAAATATTAATGCTGTAGCTGTATATAACATTCTTTTGGTTCTATTTATTCATTATTTCACATTATTTCACATATTTCACATATCATTTTTTACTGTATCCTCATTCCTTAAACAAATAGTAAGCACTTATAAACAGTGTGTTAAATTGAACTGAAATACTCAGGATGGAGGGGACAGTAATGATAGTTGTCAGAGAGAATGCAGAAGTATTCACCTCCTTTCAATTCTATTTCCTCTGGTCTGGAAAGAAAGTTATAGCTGACCTGAAAAAAATGGAACAAAAATAGTTAAAGAGGACTTGAAATCAAAGATAAGTGACAGGATGGTTAAAGTTTGCCTTACTACCCTTAATTATTCCAACCACCAGACCCTGAAGAATTAGAAAGAGGCAAATCCTACAATTAAATCTAAAAAGGTGAATAAGTTAACTTCTAATTATAGATCAATGATCTTGATTTTAATTCTTGGCAAAATTCTCAAACACACTAGTAAAGGGATAGCATATGAAGCAAAAGGAAATTAATGATATTACAACCTAGCATGGGCTCATTTAGAACAAGTTATGCCAAATTTGTTTTTGAAAAGGTTACTAGCCTGGTACATCATAAAACGGTTTAAGCATAGTATGCCTTGATATTGACAGGTATTTGAGAATGTTTCTTAATATATCCTCCTAGAAACATGTGGAATAAATTAAAGAAAAGACTATACCTGGCACAGGGGCAAGTAAAAGTGGGGTTAATGGGGTTAAGTAAAGCTGATAGCTTAGTAGATAGAGAACTGGACCTGGAATCAGGAAGACTGGGTTTCATAGCTAACCTCAGTCATTTACTAACTATGTGACCCTGGAGAAGATGTTTAACCTCTGTACGATGGTTTCCTCAACTACACATAAAATGGGAATAAATAAGCACATACTTCACAGAGTTGTTATAAGGTTCAAATGAGAAAGCATCTATAAAGGTACCTGGCACAATTTTTTAAATTTATCTTTATTTTATTTTAATAACAAATTTCCACATAAGTTTTCCAAAATAATATGATTCATATTGTCTCCTTCCACTCTTCCCTCTCCCCTCCCAGAGTTGACAAGCAATTCAATTTGGGTTATACACATAATATCACACAAAACTTCTTTCCATATTATTCATTTTTGTAAGTGAATAATCTTACAAAATCAAAACCCCAAATCATATACCCAAATAAACAAGTGATAAATCATATTTTTCTTCTGAATTTATATTCCAACAGTTCTTTCTCTAAAGGGGATAGTATTTTTTTCACAAGTCCTTCAAAATTGTCCGGGATCATTGTATTGCTGTTCTAGCACAGTGTCTTGCATATAGTAGGAGCTATAAAATTTTTCCCCTCCCAAGGTAGTTTTAGAATTTGGTTGAACACTGGAAAAGCAGTTATAAATAAGTCACTATAAATCCAAGGAAGGGTGATAGTGCATTACTATGAGGTCCATATTTAGTTCGGCTGCATTCCACATTTTTCTTAATGATTAAATGCTGTGTATGACATGCTTAGCAAATTTGCCAATGATTTCATGCTGGTAGAAAGAGTAAAAACACTGAATGAAACACAACATCCAACAGGCAAATCAGAGAATCAAAGCTTTAGATCTGGGAGGACCTCAAAAGTATTATGATTCCTTATTTTATGATTGAGAAAGCTGATCCCCAAAGAAGTGATATGATTCTCCCAAGATCACACAGATAGCAAGTAGCAGAGTTAGGATTGGAACTACACAGATCCTCTAACTACAACGTGCTCTTTCCATTGTGCTGAACAAGGGGGCAAAGATGATGATGAAATTTAGCAGAGAAAAAGGTAAAACTGTGAGCATAGGCAGGGATCTGCTAGAAAACATTTAACAACCTTCTCTCTGAAAAAAAAAAGTATTCACTTTATATATTCAATATATATTAAAACATTTAACAACCTTCTCTCTGAAAAAAGTATTCACTTTATATATTCAATATATATTAAAACATTTAACAACCTTCTCTCTGAAAAAAAAGTATTCACTAATATATATTCAATATATATTAACATTTCCTCCATTACTTTTTCAAGAGTAGATAATCAATAAAACAATAAATCAAGGCCTGATTGGTAGAATTTGTTGATTTCTGAAGTGCAAAGGCAAAAATAAATGAAAATTTATCTATCTGTTCACATAAAATTAAACTAACTCCAGCATACCTCTATATAGCTTTCTAGATCCAGAAGAGGGGAAAATAGGATCTGAAGAAGAAATCATTTGAAAAAGACCAGGGGCTTTTAGTCAAATTCTATGTGAGTCAATAATGTGTGACTAAAGCCAGAAAAGCATATGAATTTTTAAGCTGAATTATTATTAGTAATATTACTAGGGAGAATTTTTTACTATAACCAGCAGGTTTCAATATTTTTTTAAAAAACAAAGTTCAAATGCTACTCTTACATATACTAGCTGCATAACCCTGGACAAATCATTTTAACTCTCTGTGCCCATAGGCAATCATCTAACAAGAAGTTTAAGGACATTTGGATTTAGATTTGAATTTTAGAACGTTTAGAAGATTTGCATTTGCATAAAGAGTTCACAATACCAGTGAAATCACAGGTATAAATCTCTTCCCTGTAGTACTACTAATAATCATTTATTTTATGTAATATTCTATAATTTAGTGTTTTATAAACCCAAAGATCCAAGCTTTAGGGGAAAAAAACTCACTATTCGGTAAAAACTGCTGAGAAAACTAGAAATCAGTATGGCAGAAACTAAGCATTAATTAACATCTCACCCTATATACCAAAATGGAAACTTGATCTAGAAATAGTGATACCATAAACAAACTAAGGGAGCACAGAATACTTTACCTATCAGACCTATGGATAAGGGAAGAATTTAAGGCCAAGAAAGATATAGAGCACATTACAAGAAATGAAATGGATAATCTTGATTACATTAAATTATAAAGGGTTTGTGCAAACAGAACCAACGTAACCAAGATCAGAAGGGAAACAATGAACTGGGAGGAAATTTTTATAACAAGTATCTCTGACAAAAGCCTCATTTCTCAAATACATAGAAAACTCTGATTCATATGTTTTAAGGATACAAAGCATTCTCCAATTGATGTTGTTAAAGAATATAACAGGCATTTCTCAGATGAAGAAATTAAAACTATAGCCATATGAAAAAATGCTTCAAATCACTACTGATTAGAAAAATGCACATTTAAACAACTCTGAGATACCACCTCACATCTATCATATTAATATGACCAAAAAAAGAAAATGATAAATATTGGAAGGGATGTGGGAAAATTGGGACACTAATGTACCATTGGTGGAACTGTGAACTGATAAAACCATTCTGAAGATCAATTTGCAACTATGCCCACAGGGCCAAAAAGCTAAGCATACCCCTTGACCCTGTAATAGTACTATGAGGTCTGTATATCAAAGATATCAGAGATAGGAGAAAAGCACCTACTTGTAAAAAAAAAAGGGATTAATTGAATTCAGGATTCTTCATTTTCATGAGAGAAAGAGAGGGAATTATGCTAGCTGTTCTTAAACATTTGAAAGGTTATTATGTGGAAGAGGGATTTGATTTGTTTTGCTCATTCCCAGATAGAAAGCACTGGGAAAGCATTACATGAGGTGAATTTCAGTTTGATAAGAGAAAAATCCTTAAGAGCTGTTCAGAAATGGAATAAGCCACCTCAGCATGTCATCAGCCCTGGAAGTCATAGAGCATAGGGTGAGTGACCATTTGAAGGGGTTTCTGCTTTGGTTTTGCATTGGTTTATATAAACTCTGAGGTCCTCTGCAGCTCTGAATTTTCATGGATGTTATGTTATAATTCTAGGTAGAACATGTAAAACACATTGGAATTGCTCATTGGCTATGGGAAGGGCAAATTTATAAATCAAGATTTTAGACATTTAGTGTAAATAACACCCAGGCTATCAAATAAGACCTAAAGGTTCCAATGATGGAATAGTGGCAAGGAAGGAAGTTTTTCCTGAGGACTCTGATATGGAGGGAATGGTGTGATGCTGTTTAACTGTCTCTAGTGGAGAGCCCAGGAGAGGGGATTTTTCCTCTATCAAGGAGTCATCTGTTCTGCCAGAAGTGCAGGTGTGAGCATTGATCATAGCTCTGAAAGGTGGACTTCCGGACTGGATCAGCTCTCTGCCTTCATTCTGCCTTTGGATTAATTTGCTGAGGACCTGTGTTCTTGGAAACCCTGGATCATCGCTGGAACAAAAGTGAACTCAGTTGTGAGACATCCATTCCCCTTTCAGCAAGTCATAGTGTAGATCGTGACCCAGCTTCCAGTCCCTGAGTTTTGTCTTTATATAGCTAGTGTAGGGTGACCTCTCCCTACATCTTTTACCCTTAAATTCACTATTAAATAGTGGTTTTTAACTTCTTTTTATTATTCCTTCTTCACAAACCAGAGGGCTCATTATAAGTTAATGGGTAGGTCTGAAGTGACATTTGGTGTCAACTGTCTTCACTCATTTCCCAAGTCCTGTGTTTTGTGGGTGTGGATATGATTCCCATTTGTATTTGTCTCAGTTAGTTATCCCCTCTTCACCCAAACATTCCTCCTTTTCCCCTTCTCTAAACCCAATGTTTAATTTACCCATTTACAGCTGGTAGGAGAGAAAGAACATGAATCATGTAACCATAGAAAAATATTCTTAATTAATTAATTAATTGAAGATTTTCAAATAAAAAACAATTTGAGGTAGATAGCCTATTATTTGCTTTACAATGTGTCTGCTGTGAAAGAGCTGACATCCTAAAAGAAACAAGATGTAGACAGCACAGCAAAAAGGGAGAAAGCTTCATTATAAGATCATAGATCTGGGACTGGAAGGTGGGGTTAGGGCAAGAATACTTCAAAAAAAAAACTCAACTTCTGTGTATTGGCTCCTAGGTGGAAGAGTGGTAAGGGTGGACAATGGGGGTCAAGTGACTTGCCCAGGGTCACACAGCGAGGATGTGTCTGAGGCTGGATTTGAACCCAGGACCTCCTGTCTCTAGGCCTGACTTTCAATCCACTGAGCTACCCAGCTGCCCCCAAGAATAATTTTTGAGCAGTTATTTTATTCTTTTACTTTTCTTTTGCTTTTTCTTTCTATAGTGGGCTGGGGGGAGGCAGAGAGTAAGAGAAGGAAAAGATTGTCTTTCTCTTTCTAGTCATTGAATCCAAATAGGCTATTCCCTTTAAGTCAAAACAGGAAGGATGGTATGAACATTCCCTCTTCCAGAAAGAAGCCACTTAGCATTCACAGCATTAAATGAAATGTTTGTGTCCATTCTTGAGCTTCCAACATACCTGATTTCTGGTGTCTCACTCTGCTAATTCCACTGATTTCCACTATCTCCTTTCAGTCTACTGACTACTTTCCCTAATGTCTAAAAATTTTGTCCATATTTCACCCATCTTTTTAAAACACCTTCATTTGACCTTTGAATTTTCTCAAATTACTATCCTGTATCCCCCTTCCCTTTCACAACCAAACTTATAGAACAAGCTGTAATCATGACTCCATTTTCTCACCTCTTGTTTATTTTGAAATCTATTATCAGGCTAAAATTGATCTTTGCAAATTCACCAAATATATCTTGACCTCTCTCCATTGTTTGTTACTTTGGCCTGCCCCTCTTTTCTGGATAATTTCTCCTTTTGAGGTTTTTATGAAACTAATCTGTTTTCATTTCATGCCCTCCTGTCTGATCCTTATCATTTTCCTTTGTTCTACCTTTACCCATGTTCTGTCCCCCGTGTGTACATACTCCCTAGGGTTCTGTCATAGCCCCTCTTTTCTTCTCTCTCAATACCCTCACCCCATAATCTGATCTAATCTCTTGGGTTCTGTCATATTTATGAACTGTCATATTTGTGAAAAGATTCCCAAATTTGTATACAAATGTTTATTATCTCCCGACCTTCTCCAGTTTCCTACTTGACATTGTTATATGAATGTCTTATAGGCAACACAATTTTACCATCTCCTGAAAAAAACTGATTATCTTTCCCCCTCAACCTGATCCTCTTCCCATCTTCCTTATTTCTAATGAGGATATCACCATTCTCTTAATCATCCAATCTCATAATCTAGAATTCTTTTTAAAATCTTTATTCTCAATCATCTGCCATACCTAATCACTTGCCGATTATAATTTCCATTATATATTTCATCCACTCTCTCAACTCTATGCCTTTGGACAGCCTATTTACCATGTCTGGGATATTCTGCATTTCCACTTCCCTCACTTCAAGCTTCAGCTCCAAAGGCACCTCTTTCAAGAAGCCTTCCTTAATCCCCTAACTGTTAATTCCACTTGAAGTTATATTGTATTTATTTTATACTTACTTGTATGTATACACATCATACTCTCTCTGTCCCCATCTCCAATAAAATATAAGCTCCTTACAGACCAGTTCAGTTTTGTTTTTGTCTTTTTTATACCTAGAGTCTAATGGTTTCTGGCACATAATAAATGCTTATTGAAATTATTTATATCAAACTGTTTTTTCTGGGTGCTCTCATCTATACTCGCTGCTTTGCTCATTTGGTTATAGCCATGCTTGTGTTCTAGAATTACTCCCGATTTCTCACTTGACTTTAATCTTTTGGTAGTAACCCTTTTATTCATTCTCCTTCCCAGAGTGCCCAACTAGAACATAGACCATACTAAACCTGGCCCCAGACCTCCAGCAACTAACTATTGGTCCATTTTTTCTAAGCTCATGGAACTAGGACAAGACTACTTGCTCCAAAAGAAATCAATGTTTATAAATAGATTGATAGATAGATACTAGAACATAGATAGATAGTCAGATAATAGATAATAATATAGATACTAGAAAGATAGAGCATAAGTTTCATCATTTATAAAATGAGGGAATTGTACAAGATGGCTTCTTAGTTCCTTTCCAATTATAGGTCTGTGATACTCTCTGACTTGCTCGAAGTCACCAAGTTATTAAGTGGAAAAGTCTTAGAATTGCCCCTGGGTGTTCTGACTTCAAAACCAATGTGCTTCCTAATATGCCATATATTTATAGGAATACAATGCTACCTCTTATAATTTCTTCTCAATTCATAAATTAATTGAACCCTGAAACATGTTTTGTCACATATAAGAGTCTTTCTGTGAATGTGTGTGTATTTGTATGTACATTTTTGCTGAAGCAGATTACTTTTCTTTTGATGATTAAAATCTTTCAGAAGCAATGTGCCTCCATATCCTGGTCAAACCTGTGCTTTAATAAGATAACTAACAACAATCATTTTAACCATGAAAGTTAAAATTAAAGTGTGTGTGTGTGTGTGTGTGTGTGTGTGTGTGTGTGTAATTTATCCCTTTCTTATCTCTAAGTTAAAGAAATAAAATCTTTCTAGTTGACTTTAAACCAAGTGCCAGGACTACTCTAGACTTTTCATAAATATTTGCTAATTCGTTGGTTGATTAAATTCCTTAAGATCTCAAATCTAGGTCTTGTTTGTAACAAAAACAGAGAGATAACACCTAGACATGTATCCTCAACTGGTGTGGGGAGTGGAAATGTTGGACAGCGATGTAAGGTAGTCCGCCTTAGATAGCCAACAGGGTGATATCTACTACTTCATTATTGGGAGGGGATTTTTATAACATGTGCCACGTGTGCTCGTGATTGATTCGCAAATATTAAGAAACCTTGAGTTCATTACTACTGTACATGAGAAGAGAAAGGTGCTTGGGGGGAAAAAAAGAAAAGACAAACAAAAAAGTATTTAATTTCAACTACATCGAAAGTATGTCTAATAATTAATGAATTATTAAGCTAAAATTAGAGCAGACTACCACTCAGGAAAGAGTTTCTAGAAACAGAATAACTGACTCAGCTAGAAGTGGGAATATAAATATCTAGACTCATGGTCTCAGGCTAGGACAGTAGCTGGCATAGACTTTCAGCACCAAGGGCAGAGTCAGCCATGACAAAGAGTCAGGGCAACTTAGTTTAGAAAGATCAACCAATAATGGGCCAATGATGAGGAAGAGAAATTCTAGAGGCCAGAGTATCAAGATGTCTAAGAGAGTATGAAAATCACTAAGACATAAAGTCTGAGAGGGAAATAATAGAGCCAGATAAAGAAGACTTTCTTATCTAGAAATCTAGATGGGACAAAGGGGAGAGGGAGTAAAGGAAGAATTCTACAGATGCATTGTCATTTTGTTTGAATGAATAATCTTATATGAAAGACAGCCTTGAGATATTTTAGGAGTTATATCCACTGTAAGTCCTAGGTTCTCATATGCAAAGATAAGAACTAGGGTAGCATATTCTAGAAGGTTAAGCCACTAACCAGCTTTTTCATCCAAAGGAACCAACAATATAACTAGAAATGACATACATTAAGGATAGAGCCTAAAAGAAGGAATGAGGAAAGTAAAAGGAAACAAGAACTAGTTCTTAGAGGTTGACATGTAGAAAAGGAGCATTTTGTGTAATATGTAAACTTTATTCCTTCATTCCATTATTATAACTCTACTCTATTTCTCTCAGATTGATTTGTAGAAAAAAAATTCCTTTTAAAACAATTAGGTGGGGTGAAATATACTGTTTGGGGGAATCAGGTGAAAGGGCTGGAGAAAGTCACCACAATGTTCCCTTTGAGGGGAGCTAGACATTGAGAAACTAAGAAAAGAGAAGTGGTGGCAGAAAGGAACTCTCAGAAGGCACCATCAAGTTGAGTCAGCAGACAGGCAAAAAAGAAAAATGGCATCAGCCAGCCAGGGAAATTAAAATGATGACAGTGGCTCCTTGAATCATGGTCTATTCTATCACATCCACATATAAATTATCTGTTGTGTGGATTACCTGAAAGAAAATGGTGTTTCCAGCTTTGCTTGTTCTGAACTCTTATTTTCTTTGTTTTTTTTTCTTCCAAGAAAAATGATCTTTGGAGTAGAAAGACAGAAGAGTTAGAATGAAATGAAAATCCAAGATAAATGAGGACACTGTGAGATACCATCTAGCTGCCCTCAATGTGTTTAAGTCACAGGAGCATAGAACCATGAGTTTTAGCTGTATAGGACCTTTGAGGTCACCAGGTCTAACCCCCTCATTTTAAAGAGGAAAATAATGAAAATCAGAGAAATAAAGTAACTTCCCCAAGATCACACAGTTAGTAAAATTATGAATCAGGATTTTCATTTAGGTCTTCTTAACTCCAGGTCTAATGCTCTATTCATTATTTTTTACTGCCTCTAAGTCAAAGGCGTGAATAAAATGAATCCTAAAGCAATAGTTTCAGGGGGTCCATATGATCAAAACTATTTTCATGATAATACATTTCTAATACAATAAGTATTAGTAGATAAACAAAAGATCTTTGAGGACTTTTTAATAATTTTTAAAATAAAGATGTCTTGAGACCAAAAAGTTTGAGAACCTGACATAAAGAGTTACAACCTACAATACCAACAGAGGTAGTAGTGCCCACACCAACATTTCTAATCTTTAACGTTCTAAAGTAAAAATGCATGTGGTTTTTTCTACTAAAGTAGTGATTCTCAAAGTGGTTTGGAGTCTACCAGGTATCCCAGAGACTTTTGGGGAGTTTACAAGGTCAAAACTATTTTCATAGTCATTCAAGGATATTTTAATTTTTAATGCAGTAAATATCAATAGATGTAACCCACATGAACAAAATTTCCTTAGAGAGTGATCATCAACCATTTTTAAAAGTTTTTTCTTCCAACTGCAGTTACATTTCTTCTGTGAAAATAATGTGACAACCAGGAGTTCAAATTGCGCTAAAGATATAAAAACAAAAACTGAAATATAAACAAAAAGGAGCATGGTGGGGAATAGGGAGTAAGATAGAGGGTCTCAAAACTTTGGCAGACATTGTTAAGCTGGCACTCACCAGAGTCCTGAAGCCAAACAGTTTATAAACTTCTGTAGTAAAAAAAAAAAAAAGACAAATGCATCAGTAAAGCAGTTCCCACACTAGAGAAATCAGATCCTTTGATATTGGAGTGTGCATATATGCATGTATATGTATATATCTATATGTATTGTGTCGCTAAGTAATACAATACCCAAGGAATATCTGAGATAGAGTCTCTTTGAAACATGCTAATGTAACACAGGCAAATGATTTAGCTTCTCAGCAGCAGAAACAAATTTAAGGATAGGACACTTAATGAGAGATCTGATTTATTAGAAGATATTTCTCAATATAAATCCCTTACAACCAACAATATTATAGGCTTCCGAGGAAAAATAAGGAAAAAAATTATAAGTGATTTTTGATTAGCTGCCATTTAGGTTTCACCACCAGTGATCTTCCCTATAAGAAAGGATAATCAACAGTTGATTAGATTTTATTTCCTTTAAAAACTCAATTATGTGTACAACTACCATTATGGCTAATGAATAACATCAACTTTGAAATGAAGAAATTGATTTGCCAATGTCTGGGCCTACATGAATATCATCAGAGTTTGAGTTCCAAGTCAGTCTGAAACATTTGGAAGCTCCAGTACATTTGTTCCTGGCCAAACAGAGTTTTCTATGAAAAAGAGGAGAAGCTTGAGAAGTCTTATTTTTTTAAATGATTTTAAAAAGCTCCCCAAACATCAAAGGGCTGTTTAAAATGTTTTGATGAGTTACATGTAAATGAACATACGGATTAAATTTCCTTTTAAATACACATGGTCTTAAAACATTGAGGCAAAAGTGCTTTGCCAAACATGCTCCAAGTTTTGCTGAACTCAAAGGAGTTTGAAATATTCAACAAACCTAAATGTGGCTGGGCTCAGCCAACCCTACACCAGCTTCTTGGCTAATTCAAAACATAGTAACTAACCAACAAGTGTCAGTCTGAAAAAAGAATGCATGCAGAGAATTAAAATATTCTGAACCTCATTTTCTTCCCAGTAGAGTGAACATAGGCTTCCACAAAGCTAGGGAATTAAGTGTCCTGTGTAGCTTCATTGATTCATTCAATAAATATTGAATATTCATCTACCATGTGCAGGATATTCTAATCTACTAGCTACAGTGAGGCATACAAGAATGAATAAGGCATCTTAGAGAGTGAGTAGAAAATAACCTCCTCCACTAAGCTATCATGCAATGCCCACATCCGGGACACTGTACTTGAAAGTCACCAGATCATTGATTTTGAACTGGGAAGAACTTTAGAGATCTTCCAAGCCAAGATTTCTTAACCTGAAGTCCATAAACTTGTTTTTGGTAAATTGGATTTCAACATAATTGGTTTTTTTGGAAGTATATAGTCAGTTTTTATGGGTAGTTGATCCATGGTTGAAGACCAAGTTCTCTTGCCTTTCTGAATATCATATTCCAAGCCTTGCGGTCTTTTAGCGTGGAGGCTGCCAGATCCTGTGTGATCCTGATTGGTGCTCCTTGATATTTGAATTATCTCTTTCTGGCTTCTTGTAAGATTTTTTCTTTTACTTGGAAGCTCTTGAATTTGGCTATTATATTCCTGGGGGTTGTCTTTTCTGGGTCTAGTGTAGAGGGTGATCTATGGATCCTTTCAATGTCTATATTGACCTCTTGTTGTAGAACTTCAGGGCAATTTTGCTGAATAATTTCTTTTAGTATGGAGTCCAAATTTCTATTAATTTCTGCTTTTTCAGGAAGGCCAATGATTCTCAGATTTTCTCTTCTAGACCTGTTTTCTTGGTCTGTCACTTTCTCATTGAGATATTTCATTTTTCCTTCTATTTTATCAGTCTTTTGACTTTGTTCTATTTGTTTTTGCTGTCTTGAGAGATCATTACCTTCTAATTGCTCAATTCTAGCCTTTAGGGACTGGTTTTCGACTATAATCTTTTGGTTTTCCTTTTCAATCTGGTCATTTCTGGGGTTCAATTTGCTTATCAGTTCATTTGATTTCTGAGCCTCACTTTCCAATTGCAAAATTCTGCCTTTTAAACTGTTATTTTCTTGCCTGATTTCCTTTTGAGCTATTTCCCATTTCTCTAGCCAAATCTTTTCCAACTTTCTCATCATCTCAGATTTGAACTCTTCAAGAGCTTGTGACCAGTTTTCATTATTTTGGGAGGGTTCTGATGTGATTGCTTATTTGTTCTCCTCTTCTGTTTGCTCTGTTGTCTGGATTTTCTCTGTGTAAAAGTTGGCAAGTGTTAAAGATTTTTTCTTCTTGTTGTTAATCTTTCTCTTCTGGGCTTCCTGATTCTGGGTTGCCATTTTAAGCCCAGCACCTTCTCAGCTTTATCCTCAAGCTCAGGGTCTGTCTGCGCTCTTTAGGCTCCTGAGGTCTCAGGTCTGGTTATTCTCAAGGTCAATCCTCCTGGTGGTCCCCCTTGCTTGATCCTTCGCAGGAGACTCCTTAGAAGTCTCAGGGTGCTGCTTCCACAGTCGTATACCTGTCTGCACTGGTTCTCCCCTCAAGGTTTACTGTATGTGTTTAAAAACATTATTCTGAGAAGAGTTTCATTGGCTTTTCTAGACTACCAAAGTCATCCACGAAAAAAAAAAGGCTAAGAACTCCTAAACTAGTCCAATCCCCACATTTTACAGGTTCACCAACAAGCATTTATTAAGCTTCTACTGTAAGTCAGACCTTGTGAAAAGTGCTGAGGATAGATAGAGACAAAAACAAGAAATCAAGTCCAAGAGAAAGGAATTTACTTGCCCATGGCCACACACATTTTAGGTAACAGAGATAGATTCAAACCCAAATCATCAGACCATCAGAATTCATTTCATTCTATCAGCCTGCCCTTCTGATGATATAGCTGAAAAACATAAGGAGACTAGGAATGGGGGATAGCCTAAGTGTGGTTTTTCTAGATCAGGACAATCTGATGCTTCAGATTCAGAATTGGAATAAAAGCTGAGATGCTCATAGACCACCTATGAGTTAATAAAAGGTTTACTTAGCCACAGAAAAGAAAGAATAGTAAGTAAGAATACAGAATTGATTAAACTGTGTGCAGTTTACCTATCTCTGTGTGGAGGATGTTGGTCCTATCATTTCACAGGTTGGTTTTTGTACTTAGCTCAGCAATAAACTATTTTAATGCTTCAAAACTTACTTCCCTGAGCATGTCGAGTCTCAAGAATGGTTTTAATATCTTGTAAGAACATATTAGCTTAGCATATGTGAGGTAGGGCTTGAGGATATGGCTTCTACTACAGTGGAAATGTGCAGTAATAACTTCTTCAACATGCAACTGTCAAAGCTCTGTTTATTTCTGCTTCTGAAATGGGATCAAAATTGTTATTTGCTAGAACATGTGCATAGGGTCACAGAAGATGCTAAGAGGGAAAAATCAGGGGAGAGAGATACAGAGAATCAGACAGACAGAGAGTGAGTGTGTCTGTTTTGTCACCACCATGAGGAAAAGGATTTGTTGCCTGCACCTTCCTAGATAAAAATGGGTTCATAGGACCAAAGGGGTGACATGCTTTTACTTGGCCTGAAAACCAGAAATAGAATTGTCTATTACATGGAGATTTTGTGTGCAAGGTAGCACCCTGGATCTTATGGGGATACAAATTTCACCCTTACACCAAACACTCTAATGATGTGAAAAGCATAGATATATACTGCTGGTGATTTTCTCAGCCTCCTGGTTCTCAGTTCCTATGAATCCATGAAAATTAAGTATTTATGGTTCCTCCTCAATAGACTGAGACTGACTACTCACTTGTAAATGCATAGTTTACAATATCACAGAAAGTTTTGTTTTTAAAAATGGAAAAAATCAGAAATCTTTACATGTGCTACCATTAGTTGAAAAGGTACATGTAAAAGATACATGTACAGTCATTTAGAATTCTAACCCTGAGAGCAACTCTGACCAAGTTTCTCCCCCTTCAATATGTACCTTGTTCTACTGCCACCTCCCAATCAATGGAGGGGGAAGGGTGGCTTCTTTTTCATTCTCTATATCTCCAATTTATATTCATTAATAAAAACAAGAATTAGGAAAATAATATTTATTTAGTGCCTATTATGTGCTAGGCACTGTAATAAGCACTTTATAAATATTATTTCATTTGATCCTTGGAGGTAGGTGCTATTATTATTATTCCCATTTTCTAATTGAAGCAGCTGTTAAGTGACTTGCCCAGGATCACACAAGTCACTTAATGTCTGGATTTTAATTCACGTTTTCTTTTTTTTTTTTAACCTTTACCTTCTGTCTTGGAGTCAATACAAAGTACAAAATATTGACTCCAAGGCAAAAGAGTAGTAAGGGTAGGCAATGGGGGTTAAGTGACTTGCCCAGGATCACACATCTGGGACATGTCTGAGGTCGGATTTGAACCCAGGGCCTCCCGTCTCTAGGCCTAGCTCTCAATCCACTGAGCTACCCAGCTGCCCCCATCAAGTTTTCTTGACTCCAGGTATAACCAGAAAATCAACAAAAAATCACTGAATCAATGCTTGGAGTATGATTTTTTTAGAACTATAAGATGTGATTTGTAGTAAGAATTAATCCTAGGCAAGAACTTATGTACATAACCAGATTAAGAATATAGTCCCAGGGCAATATTTGAGTAATAAATTCAAATATGCATATTGTTATAATTTTTATGTGTGTGCTACCATATTAATCATAAGTAAGTTACTATGATAATCCTGAGTGAACCCATTTTATAATGTACTCATATCTAACCCTAAACTTGCATAAGAAATAACAGGAACAAGGTCATCCAAAGATCACAAGAGACCAGGAGATCTAGAAATGGTCTCTGAAACCAGGAGATCTGGAAATGATCCCTGAGACCTCTTGGAGACCTTTTGCAGGGGGTTTGGGGGCAGATATGAAACTATAAAAGTTCAATTGAGGTCTCAGATTTTGAACTGGGGGGGGGGGGCGGACTGTAGACCTTTGGCCCTGTGAATTCTCTATCACAAGAAAGCTAGATCTTTGACCAGAAGGCTCTCCCAGTATCATCTTTTTACAAGACCCAGAACTCTGTCTAATGTGCCACCTAACTGTCTTCAAAGACTTTCCAAGTCTATAATGTTGTCATCTGGTTCACCAATTTCTCAGACAAGTCAAGATTCATCTTTCTGTACCTTCTCTCTTATGTACGATATAGGTTAAGGCCTCCAGCATCTTTCCTTTCTTTCTGGTTAAACCATTCTCCAGTATGCCCAGTATTTTGCATTTAATATTCTATCTACATGGCAATTCTCTCTTCTCTTCTTCCCTACCCCAAGAATGTAAACTCATTAAAGACAGATGCTGTCTCATTTTTTGTCTGTGTCCTCAGTGCCTAGCACCAATACCTAACTTAGAGCAAATTTTTAGTCAAATCTTTTTTTTAAAAACCCTTACCTTCCATCTTGGAGTCAATACTGGGTATTGGCTCCAAGGCAGAAGAGTGGTAAGGGTAGGCAATGGGGGTCAAGTGACTTGCCCAGGGTCACACAGCTGGGAAGTGTCTGAGATCAGATTTGAACCTAGGACCTCCCAACTCTAGGCCTGGCTCTCAATACACTGAGCTACCCAGCTGCCCCCTAGTCAAATCTTAATTGAGTGCTCCTTGAAAGATTTGTGAAGACCAGATTTCTGATACCTAACTTTTCATAGCATTATTTGCCACTTTCTACTTTTTCCATTGGACTTCAAAGCCCCTATAATTTTTTGACACATATCCCCTTTGATCTAGAAGATACCTGGAACATGCACACGTTTTCTTCATTTAAAGAAAAGTAATAGGATTCTACATGACATTTAGGAAAATTCAAAATTAGAGAAAAAAGAAATACTTTTTAAAAAATTTTTAAATATCAATTTATTTTTTCTGCCAAATCTCTTATTTTTTAAATTTTTAAAAAAAATTTTTGAAATATTTTTCCATAGTTACATGATTCATTTTCTCTCCCTCTCTTCTTCCCTCCCCCTTCCCGAAGCTGACAAACAATTCCACTGGATTATACATGTATTATCACTTGACACCTAGTTCCATAGTATTCAGTTTTGTAACAGAGTAATCTTTTAAAACCAAAACCCCAAATCATATACTCATATAAACAAGTGATAAATCATGTGTTTTTCTTCTGCAAGAAATATTGACTTCAAGCTTTAGTCAGTATCCTTACTCTCAGCAGTTAAAAAAATATATCACTTGAGTCTATGTTTTCTATTTGTAGAAATTACTGTATACCATACCAATATTCACCTGTAATATCCTGTTAGTGTCTTTACTGGAGGAAAGCAAAACTAAGCAGAACTTACTTAGAACTTTGCTAGCAAAATAGGTGGAGGAGATCCCAGGAGGATTCATGACAAATGAATACAAGTAATTCCTTATAGAAATCCATGCATGGGAGTTCTATAGTAGACATGGTGATAGTAAGGAAAGATTTCATTTCCCAGAGTGCTGTGAGCAAAAACACATAATATAATATAAAGGCACTAAGCATGGCTTGTGGACAAGAGAGAGAGAGGGCTGAGATAAGAGAAGAAAATTACATGTGTACAGTTGAAGGTATCATCTGAGAGTGAAGGTGAGCAGCCCAACAGTAGAGAAGTTGGCCACCAGGCCAGTGCCTGAGGCTTTCTGAGATAAATTGAGATGTAGGCCATTGCAATAATCTGCTTGAGCTGAGCTACACAGATGAGCAGAGGCAATGAATGCAAATAAGGCAAGATGCCAGGAAAAGTGGGAGGCAAGGGGACTGGGGCAAAGAGGAAAAACAAATATGGTCTTCAGCAAAGGAGCTCCAATTCCACCTTATATTGCAAGGACTTCCTTCTTGAGGTTACTGACTTGATCCATGCTACTGAGTTCAGATCTAATTCCCATTTGTGTTTTTATCTATTTTGAAATAAATGTTTATTCTTGTGAGTTCCTTACACTGATGAAATTATAGGTCTGAGCAACGAAAAATAAATATTTATGTTCAAAATGCTTATTGGTTGCCTTGGTTGCTAACAGAGGAGCTGACTCAGATTCTCTAGGAGTGAGTTAAATTCTGAGTTTCCCTGATTGAAAACCTGGGCTAGGGCAAAATGAGAGGATCATATTAGTTATTGGAAAAGTCTTCAACAACAAAACTGGGTCTGTACGAGGTCATGGATTATATTTGTTTCAAAAACACATAATTATCAGATTTCCTGACTGTCTATGTCAATCAGAGTTGTATGTTACTCAGCTTCTAATCTCTATAGCTATATTAAGAGATCCCAAGGTCTGAGACTCCTACAAGATCTCACTTAATTTAAAGCCTCCCCATCTATCTCTCTAATTAGCCGGGATCTCAAGTATGGTAACAAAACATTTAAGAAGTTCTTGCAGCTACATGAGAATGTCTAATGAAGAAAAGAAAGCAATCATTCCATTCTCTGGAAGAGAAAGGGCAAGTGATAACATTCCACCCTTGAAATTCATAATAAGGGAAAAGTCATGGATCACTAAGTCAACAATAGTCAATACACATTTGTTGAGGGCTACTCTGTGCCAGGCACTGTTCTAAGAACCAGAGATATAAATATGGAAAAAGACAGTCTATACCTTCTAGGAGTTTATAGTCTAATAGGGGAAGACACAACACAAAAGTAAACTGAAAAGTGATAGGGTGGCGGGGGAGGGAAGGAGGTGCTGAATCAGAGTCATAGTGAAAAAAAAACAAAAAACAAAAAACAAAGAAATCTCAAAGCAGAGCAACCAGGTGAGGAATGAGATATCTGAGCTGAGTGCTCTCTCCTTAAATAAAGGTTTGGAGAACTATTAAGTTCTAGGCTCCTGGTATGCAGAAACTATGAGATAGTAGGTGCAGGAACCTCAGCAAGATACTTCCTCCTCTATGCATTTCAGTTTCCTCATCTATAAAATTGTAGTGTCTACCTAGATAAGCTCCAAAGTCCCTTCTAGCTCTTCATCCTACTATGTAAAATTTTCTCACAATTTCTAGTACAGCATTTAGCACTTAGTAGTTCCTCTATATATACTGTCCTCAGCCACTTTATAACCATGCACACTAGGGCAGTTAGATGGCACAGAGGATAGAATATCAGAATGACTCATCTTCTTGATTTCAAATCTGGCTTTAGATATGTACTAACTGTGTGAACCAGGGCAAAGCTCTTAACTGTTTGCTTCAATTTCCTCACCTATAATATGAGCTGGAGAAGGAAACAGCAAACCACTCCAGTATCTTTTCCAAGAAAACCTCAAACAGGCTTGTAAAGAGTTGGACACAACTGAAATGACTGAACAACAACAACAACAACTATCCACAACAATAATGTCAAAGCCAAATAAGGGAGGGAACAATGAGTTTGCAGTGATGAGTGGCGTTGGGGAACCCAATATTCCCCAAGGGAAGAAATCATGTTCAATAAAACTGTACTGAGATTCATCCTTTCCCAGTTTCAGTTTTTGTGAGCCATCGTTGGCACAAAGTGAGGAATGAGAACTTCTCTACTTGTGGGATGATAAGTTATTAACTACAAATCTCTAACATTCCCTGAACTGGATTGAAAACAAACATCTCTACAGAATGAGCAAAGGAGAGAGGGTGTACTCTGAAAAAAATAAAAAGGTTTTCTGATGGGTCATCTCTATGAGCCCCTTCTTTGGTGGCTGTCCCACGGTGATTGGGTTACATTAGATAGTGTGGGAATGAATTACAGTGCTGGCAGGAACTGTGTGATAGAGGAATACTTTTTCTCAGATCAAGGACTATAAAAAAAGGCTAAAAATCTCTTCCAGAATATGAGGTTTTTCTACCTCAAAGGCTTCACAGCTTTGTTCAAAATCATTGACTTAGCAGTGTGCCTTGTGGAAAAAATCCATAATGAACCTGTTCAATTTCCTTGCCTATATATATAAATATGGTAGAGGAAAGGGGAGAGAAGGTCTCCCATTTTACCCTGAATGTCCTCATGGTATAGCCAGATTCAGTGGGGAAGAAGGAAACCTAAGTAGTTTGAGCCCCCATTAGTATAGACACTGCTTGCAGACCAAGCAAATCACCAGAAATCAAATAAAGCACTTAATTAAACTGTACTAGCGAAACACTAATAACAAATGCATATGATAAAGAACCTTTCTTAATTTTTAAGAAATAACTCCCTATGGGTGGGGGGACGGACAGCGGGGGCGGGGGGGTGAAGGGGAAAGTAGGAGCTTGAATCATGTAACCATGTTAAAAATGAATATTAATAAATGATTTAAAAAAAAAAGAAATAACTCCCCCAGTGCACTACTCAACTATTGAGGAAAAAGTAACAAAATGGAAATCCAGAGTCTGAAGACATTGAAAGGAAAGCTGCTTTCTGTTGCTGCTGGAACACCTATTCAAGAAGCTATTGGGCAGTGTTCACTCTAGGGCAGGATTTCTTACCCTCCCCTTTGTCACTGACCCCTTTTATATTCTCTTGAAGTCCAGAAACTCTTTCTCAAAATAATGTTTCTTGAGTCACAAAATACATAGAATTACAAAGGAAACCAACTGTGTTAAACTATATCCACCAAAATATTTTTAAAACAAGTTCATAGACCCCAGGTTAAAAATCCTTACATTAGGATGAATGGAGAAGCTGTCCTGAACTGCTGCTGAAACAACCCTCTCTCTGCCACTTCAGATATATTTGAGCTAGGCATTTCCTCCTCTACTGTCAATCATAGTACCATGCTGAAAGTCACTATGTCCTGAAGCCATATCAATTAATCAATCAATAAGTTTTTAATCATCATCCCCTTAGACTTCAATGTTGCTATCCAAAGAAGCCATACTTCTTAATACAATGGCTATATGAATTGATGGAGAGAGAGTGAGACAGAGACAGATGGATAGAGAGATGCTATACAATGAGATAAAGATTCTATAAATTCTGTTGTTCAGTCATTCAATTGTGTCTGACTTTTTGTGACCCTGTGCTGTCATCTGTCATGAAGCACCAAAGAAAATCTACCAAGACCTAGTTAAAACCTTTACTACTCCCTACTCCTACCCCTTGCTCTGGGAAAAGTGATCAAATCAATAATATCTTCATTTCTGGAAAGAGCTTGTTAACTGACTGCCCTACTCATAATCCTAAGACTTCTCATAAATTCTTCTCCCTGTCCCTTATGGTCTTATATTTCTGTTCTTCCTCCTTAGAATAGAAGTTCCTTGAGGACAGAGGCTATTTTTTCTTTTTTTCTGTATCCTTTGTTCTTTTTTTATTTTCTGACTTTTAATTGATTGTATTTATATCCTCAACCCTCAGCACCATGCCTAGCTCAAAATAAGTGCTTAATAAATGATTTTTCATTTATTCTTTTCTGTAGTGATGTTTTGCATTGACTAATATAAAGCACTTTTGGTGCATTATAAGAGTAATAAAACAAGACAAAGTCCAACTGTAACTGGAAATGACTTAATATGCTAAGATACTTCCTGAATAGAAACAAATATGCTGTTCAGAGTATAGCATATATTATGCCTCCCTCAGCTTTTTTTTTAACCCTTAATTTTTGGTGTATTGTCTTATAGGTGGAAGAGTGATAAGGGTGGGCAATGGGGATCAAGTGACTTGCCCAGGGTCACACAGCTGGGAAGTGGCTGAGGCCGGGTTTGAACCTAGGACCTCCTGTCTCTAGGCCTGACTCTCACTCCACTGAGCTACCCAGCTGCCCCCCTCCCTCAGCTTTTAATAAAGAGCATAAGAATAGGGAAATATATTCAATTAGTTCCATCCTACTGGTTTTCTAAGAGGCCTTCAGGTGGTCCAGAATTGAAAAAGGATCAAGGAGGTATACAACAGATGGAAACATAGACTGACTGGAAGTCTGGTTGGGGAAATATGTCTGCATTCTGGAGCCAACAAATAGATATGGGCAGCTAGGTGGGTTAGCTTTAACTCACTCTGTCACCAATCAAGATAGCTAAGCCCAAAGACAGAGGCTTAATAGATGAGATCATTAACTTCCCCACAGTTTGGAGAAGTGTATATAACAATCCAGAAAGTGGAGACCCACGTCTAATGCAGAAGATGCTAATCCAGTTGAAGAAAAGCTCATCGGAAGAGGGAAGCAGATGACAAGTCCTATAGCTGCAGGTTGGCATCTGTGCCCTCAGCAATAGAGGTAATAATATCTTGAAGATAAAAGTATCTCTGAATTTCCCTATTCTAGAACAGTAAGTGATATGAAATAGAGATAATACTAGCACCCATTTCCCAAGGTTGCTGTTAAGATCAAATGAGATAATTTTTGTAAAGTTTCCAAACTTTAAATTTATTAAACCCTAATAAATGATGGCTGTTACTATTATTATTATCATGATTATTATTTTCTCATGATCATTCTTGTAGCCTCTTCTTTTTGTGAGACTGAACTATCTGAGTGCCTCAGGCCAATATTTCAAAGATGGCTATTGAGTCTATCTTCAGGAGTTCTCTGGTCTTTACAAATACACATATGATCCAAAGACCTTTCAAACAAAGTTTATAAGCAATGTAAACACCTGAATGAAGCTCTGAAGCTTTCTTCTCATGCCATGTCTTTAGTTGAAGAGGCAGCATGGTATGTATGGTAGATAGAATATTGGCTCTGTTGTCATAGAACTTGGTTTCAAATCTTTCCTGTCATTTATTTCCTGAGTGACCTTCAGTAAGTTATTTAACCTCTTTGAGACTCAGTTTCCTTATCTGTAAAATTAAAGGTTTGAATTAATAGCATCTATGTTCCTCCCTATAATTTTATGATTTTATTTCCTATGCCTTGTCTTTTAAGCAAGAAGTTACATGACTCCCAATTTAGATGGAAGCCCTAGCCAAGGAGCTGTGTGATATTAAATTACTTCTAGACCAATGATAGACTAACTATCAAATCACAAGAAATCATAAATTAGTGGTGTAATCCTAACAAAACAGAGTTACAGACAAAAGGTGGGTGATTATCAATCTGATGATCCTTTTAAAGCCTGTAAGAAAACATAAGATTCATATGATAACTTGAAATAGGAAAATTCATTCACTTCCATTTTTAAATGCTTCCATTTTTAAAATAAGGTTTAAATATGTGTGTATGCCAAAAAAGGGGAAGGGTGATAGGCTGTGTGGTCATTTTAGGTTCTATTCATTTTAACAAACGTACCAGAAAGCTACTAAGTGAGTAGCTCAGTGAGCTCTGTGCCAGCTTTGAGGAAGAGACTTTTGAAGCCTCATTTTCTTCAGCTTAGGCCCTTTTGTATTTCATCTGCCAAATATATAAACCGCCTTCAAGAACTCATACTCAGTACTTCTCACTTTCTCCCAAACCTCCAACCTCCTATTTCTGACATAATGTCTGCCTCCCTCTGGCCTTAGAGCCATTGCTTCCTTGATAATGGTTACTACTTCCCATAAGCCTATCCATCTGCCTGAAAACTTTCAAGGCAACTACACATTCTCACTGGTCAACACTTGGGGTCAGGGTGATATCCGTACCGTTGACATTAATCTTTTCTCCCTTTGCTGCCTCTTAGGTTTGGCAACTTTTTTTCTCCTCCCTCTAATAGTTCCTTAAAACACATAACAGAACATTTTTCTAGATCCTCCAAGTGTTCTCTTAGCAGGTTAAGTTCATGAACTTGATGTCATGGAAGGGAAAAGAAAGAAACATTATGGTGTAGTCTCCCAGGGAAGACCACGTCCAGCACTAAGATTTCTGAAATTCTTCCTTCCATGTGCCCTTAGTAAATTCAGCAATAAGTAATTACAAAACATTCCTATTTGGCCCAGTGACCCTGTAAGATGAACATGCACCAAAAGAAAATCCTATGATACAACTATTATTTTTATTAGATCTAAACACTAGAATGGAATTATTGCCTCTATTGATCACACTTCAGCTATGGAAGCATGATTAGCTGTAGTTTTAGAGTGCTATAGAACCCCCTTTCTTTTCCACAAATCTATTCCTATCCATTGCTGCTCCCAGTAGGAGGAGTACAGGTTCATTGTTGGAAGGGCAATTCTAGGCAATGAACCATTGCCAAAAGAAATTAAGCTTGCATGTGAAATGCTGCGTACACAGTGTTAAAAGAAGACAGTCTGTCTCTGTGGGCCATTATGATAACATTGAATCTCTCACCTCCCAATTTCATCCTACCCACCCATATTTTGCTTTGTCGATTGCCTAAATAAGGGAAAAGAGACAACAAGGAACAGCCATAGGACAGGAAAGGATACCAACAAAACTCTGGAAAGAAATATTCTCTCCAGCAGCAACTGATGGCTTTCTGTGGCTATTTTCTGTTCTCTTTACTACTGAACATATTGATGTCATGTTTCAGACACTGTTCTTTTTCCATGATCCAAAGTCATCCTAAACCTTGGGCTAGTTCCCCATGGCATCCTATGCCTTAATTTACTCTTTAAAATGAAAGAGTTAAGCTAGATGGACCCAAGATCTCTTCTTGCTCTAGATCTATGATCCATGGGTCATCTCATATATTTAATGGAGAAGTAACTAAGGGAATGGAATAACAGGAAGAAATGAAGGGATCTTTCATTCCTTGACATCCTTTTCCCCCATTTGATGCAAATAATTTTAAAATGTTCTCTGACTTTGAAGGATTTCTTCCACTCACTCTTAAGCAATTTAAGATGATTTAGTGAATTTTTTATACGAGCAAAGGAATCAGTATTGACAAAAAGTAAATATATTCAAGTTGGAAGGGACCTTGGAAGTCACATAGTCCTATACCTTCGTTCTACAATGAGAAAATAATTCTAGAGAATGGAAGAGACCTATTCAAGGTCACAGGTAGTGAAGGGCAGACTACAATTAGAAGTCAGTTCTACTGGTTCCTAGGCCACAACTTTATACTATCTCTAGACTATTTATCAAATCCTGAAATAGCAAAAACAAATGTAGGCATTATAAAAGCTCATTAAAGGGAAGAGTGCAGGGCTTCAAACTGAAAAAAAAATTTTTTCTTCAGCCACAGAACCAGATTTTGAACCGTTTTCATGTAGGGTTATGTGTCCTAGGAGAAGGAAGCTTAAATTCATTAGGAGACAGACAGAGGACAAGTTCTAGTCTTGGCTGTGTCACTAGGCAGCTCTTTGACCTTAAGCATATCACTTGCATGGCTTGGTTTCTTCATCTGTAAAGTGGAGATAAGAACACTTTACCTCACTGGAAAGTTATGAGGGATAGAATTTTAGAACTTAAAGGGACCTTAGAAAATGCTCTGTCCAATTCCTTCATTTATACCCAGAGATTAGAATGTAGGAAATTGCTATAAAAGATACTATTATTATCCACCAAATCCTAATATAGCAAAGTCCTAAGGACTATCCATATTCATTTGCTGTATGGGAATTATGCTGTGTCAAATATTGCTCGAACAAGCAATCTATTATCTCCCTCACAGAGAAATTAATACAGAATATATACGATTATATCAAAAATCTGTAGATGAGGAGTTTACCTCTTCAGATTGTCCCAAAAATCTTAGTGCAGGTTTTCTAAACTTGAACTTTGGGGATGCCCTGAATTATTCTTAGAAGCAGATACACTAAATGTACATGGTCTCAGGACTCAGCTCTTATTGGTCAGACTCCCATTACATTTATTAGAACTGGAGAGACATCAACAAACATAGGGAGGAGTGTTACTGGGGGACTATGTTCCATAGCAAGGAGGTATTTAAGTTGTTGTGTATGTTCCACAAAAGGTTAGTACCTAAAAGTAATGGTATATTTTCTGTAATGGGAATTTCTAAGTAGGGATATAATAGACCACTTATGCAATATGAGAGTAGAGGTATGCAAATGGAGAACAGTAATAGTGATATCAAAAAAAGACGATTATCAATGAAACAATCAAAAAATATAAAGAGAGGGGGAAACTGAGTGGCTTAGTGGATTGAGAGTCAGGCCTAGAGATGGGAAGTCCTGGGTTCAAATCTGGTCTCAGAAACTTCCTAGCTATGTGAACCCAGGCAACTCACTTAACCCCCATTGCCTAGCCCTTACCACTCTTCTGTCTTAGAACCAATACCCAATATTGATTCTAAGACAGAAGTTAAGGATTTAAAAAAGAGAGAGAGAGCCAAAGGAAGTTTAGACGGAGGCACAAACAGACAGTACTATAATTACCATGTTAAAGTTATTATATACTTTCTAAAACACAGGCAACACATAATATTTAGTTTCATATAAAACTCCTTTATCTTCTTTTGTATATGGAAATAACCATATTTGTTACTGTCTGTGCAGTTCATAATAAAGGTAATGGGGAACTGGATAATGATGGCTGAGCCTCAGGACCATGTGTATTTAGTGTGCCTGTTTCTAAGTAAAACTTGAATGGGGTGGGGTGGAGGGGCAGGACCTTGTTCCCTATTTCAGAATATATGTGCATATAATCTATAATTGTCTCTTGTCTGGTATGCAGATGATTGATCCCAGTTAGAAGCAAAGCCCTGAGCAACCTACTTGATCCAGTGTTGCAGGGTTTGAGAGAGACAAGAGAGAGTGATTCTGTTATCAAGTATGCTGCATTTGGGGTGAAAAAATGGACTTTTGTTTGGTTGTTAAACCAGAAATAAATGTGTGTTCAAAAGGAACTGACACACCAAAGCTATTCTGTCACACACACACACACACTCATTCCTGCCTAGCTATGTTCAAATGAAGAGAAAGATTCCTATAAATCTCCAGGTGGGAAGGGAGAGCTAGCATCAGTGTACTCCCCCAAGAAGAGTTGAAATGAAGCCTTGAGTCATGACCTGTTCTGTCTCTGTTAAGTCTATTCTTTCCTGCCTAAGATGAAGGAATATTGGAAGAGGCAGCTATGTGACTCAATGGAAACAGAGCAAAGTCTAGAGATGGAGTATGACCTGGGTTCAAATGTAGTCTCTGATGTTTCCTAGATGTGTGACCTTGGGCAAGTCACTTAACCCCAATTGCCTACCCTTTTCGGTTCTTCTGCCTTGGAAATGATACTTAGCATCAATTCTAAGACAGAAGGTAAGAATTTTTAAAAGAAAAAAAAAGGAGTACTGGAGATAGAGTAGACTAGTATTGTGCGCCTCAAAAAGTCAGAAGAGTGAATGATCAGAACTCCAGTGATGGGAATTGATGGTAGTTTGCCGATGACTGATCCCAGTTAGGAGCTAAGTCCTGAGAAAACTACTTGATCCAGTGCAGTAGTGGATGAAGGCAGCCAAGAGGAGTAGCTTTTGAATGTTAATTTGATAAATGTGAATGCTTTGTAACAAACCCTTGAAGTTTGAGCTTTATACATATATATCATTTGAGCTTCCAACAACCTTGCCAACTGTGAGTAATTAAGGAAATATTCCTCCCCCAAAAGTGATATTTGAATTTGTTTTTAAGAGAAATTCAACCCATAGAGACAAAGAAAGGCATTATAAGCATAGGGAATGGCACGAGCAAGGAAATTGGGGATATACACAGGGGATAGTAAGTAATGCAGTTTAACTACAATATAGATCACATGGAAAGCAGTAATCTAAAATTAGTCTGGAAAGGCAGGGTACACCAGATTGTGGAGGACATTCAATGCTGTGTAAAAAGATTTGAACTTTAATGGCTAACAGGAAGTCTTTCAGAAAACAAGCTATAAAGTTTCAGTGACATAATCAAATAAATGAATTTACATCTTATCTCAAAACAATTCTACTGCTTTTCTTCTTTCCATCACCCTATTCCTTGTGTCGGATATTTTCTTATCACATTTATTCTGATGGTTCCCAATCAACATTTTTAACAATTAAAATTTCACAGAATACTTGGCTACCTTTATTCAAATATCAGTGATGTTTCGGGGGGAAGCACTAAAATTATTGTTAGTAACTAACAAACATCTGAAATAGCTTCTTAAAAATTTGTTTTGGGAATAGTTAATATATAATGAGTCACATGATGCTTAAAATAATAGCTGAAGAAGGTTGGTACTGCAGAAAGATTTAGAATAAGAAAACCTAGGTGCAAATCCCTCTTCTTCCACTTACTGTATAAGTAATCTTGGACAAGGTCATTTTATCTCTTTCTCCGTCAGCTATTTTATCTGTAAAATGAGGGACTTTGGGCAAGATGACCACTGAGATCCCTTCTGACTCATCTCTAACCCTATAATTGCTACTGGAATTCTGCATTACAAAGAATAGAAGCATTTTAGCAAATATGATTATGATACTCAGAGTATACTTCAAACTTCTGATTACGAGTCGGTATTTGGTGTCAGGGGAATCTCCTGCTTTTGTTTTAGATAAACTGGGCTACAGGTATAAGTGTTGCTTAATGCTTTGATGCTACAAATTACCCAGACACCCAGTAAACTTCTTTAACAATATCCTTAGCTGACAATGACCCTGTGAGTAGTAATGCCTGGTGACTCTAGAAACATCTAATCTTCAATTAAATTTATCAGATGCCCACAGTGTACTGGCATTATGTAGCAGATACAAGTGTATAAGGGCATGCTCTTCCTCCTAAGGAACTCAACTAGTAGAAAAATTACACTTATTGAGAGACCCTAAAGTGCTACATTATTACACCAATGATGCTGAGTAGGGCACATAGTCTTAGAGTCACTGGTCCAGGTCACAATGGACTAAGGAAAATGGATAAGGTAATATAGAGTAGCTGTACTGGCTGGATCAGAAAATCTAAATTGGGGGAAGGCTCACAAAGGATAAGAAGACAAGAGTCCATACTTAGTCTTAGAACCTTAGAATCTGAGAAATCTGCAAGACAGCTTTCAAGGCTGAGACCAAGGACTATAGCTGAGATCTCCAGATCCACCAGGAAGGAGTTTCTGAGGTGGTTACTCCATTAGTGACTAGAACGGTTGTGTTGCTTTGTAGAGTTAAAGAAACTCAGGAGTGTTCAGTGACTTCTTGTAGTCTCCTTGCCATGGTCTCATTCTCCCACTACCTCTATCCCACCAGAAACTTCATGCCTGCCTCCTCCATAGGTGCTCTTTTTGCCTTATCTTGCAGGAAACCAGGCCCCCATGCCAATTGTTTCAATCTTCTTAGCTTGGTCCCTTTCTCCAACCACCTCCACCCCATCAGAAAACATGGGCTCTACCCTTATTGGTGAGCCCTTTGCCTTATCTAGCTAGGGCCCTAACCTCCTTACAACCTCACATTTCTTTGTCATGCTCCTACCTCATCATTTCCAGCTCCCCTTTTTGTGTTGTCTTCCCCTGCTAAAATGCAAATTCCTTGAGGGCAAGAAGTGACTTATTTTCTTGTATTTGTATACTTAGCACTTAGCATATAAGTTCTTATGCTCTATATTTCTCTATCTACTTTGTGCTCTCTAGCTAAGCTTTTTGGAATTCAAAGGACCATATAGCTTCTTCCTGACATATCTTTAAAAAGACCATTTACCAGGCTTAACTTGGAATATATGATATTTGGAAGAAATAACCTAATTGGTTATTCAGTCCTCTAAGTTTCCTAAATTCTGTTTCTCTATTAAGTTAGATTATTGGGAGGCAACATACCTGGATGATATTAACTTAACACCTTCACTCTTTTCTCTTCTTTATCCCTTCCATTGATTTAAGAATCAATGTTATGCTCTCAGCTTCTAGAAGGCCAATTTATGAAATATCTATTTGAACAATGTTTCTGTGACTTCTATAAGAAAGTATTGAACATACAGGTTTCCTAAGTCAGTATGTTTGGCCGTCAACAGTCCTTATATATAGTTTAAAGGGCCATGTTTTGATTGAGTTAGACACTGGTCTACATTACATTACTAGATGTTCCTTATAGAAAGACCTGCGGCATATATTCTTCCTTGAATTCAATGCCAGAAAGAATTTGATTCTCAAAGAACTTGTATTCTTTCTATCAGAAAATTAGAACTTGTTGCATTTCCTTTTTTGCCTTGACTTCCATAAAAGTGAGAGCTAAATTTCATGTTCAGTTATAATAATTCACAGATATAAATGACTCTACAGCATACAAAACCCTTGCCTTACATCAATCCTATGAGTTAGATAGTACAAATATTATTTCCATTTTGCAGGTGAGGATCTTGAGGCCCAGGGAAGTTGTCACTTGCTCAAGATGACCCAAGCAGATATCAAAGCCAGAAACTGAGCCAAGGCCTTCTGACTCATAATCCAGAACTATTTTCTTCTATATCATGATTCCTCCAGTAATGGTCTATATCAGAGAGGTCAAAATACACTGCAACATTCACAAATATAATTCAAACCAGATTAAAATATAATTGGGAAATATATTATATTTGAGAACAAAATAAATTAAAATGCAATTATATTTAGACAATGTTAACATGAGGTTTCCTAAGTCAGTATGTTTGGCACTTAACAGTCCTTATATATAGCTTAAAGGATCATGTTTGGATTGAGTTAGACACCAGTCTTCTATATCACAATGTCACAGACACAAACGAAGGATTGAACCAATACTCTAGTTCAATCCTTCGTTTTTACAGATGAAGTCACTAAGGCCCAATGAAGTTAAATAACTTGCCCAAGGTCACATAGGTAGTAAATAATAAAGATAGAATTAGAATTTTGAACTGATATACTTGAATTCCAATCTATTTTCCCTTCAATAGTACTGTATTGCCTTTCTCTCCCAGGGTGCTCAATAGGGAGGCAGCTAGATGGCTCAGGAGATAGCTGCCTCTGCCTGGAGTCAAGAAGACTTGAGTTCGAATTCAGCCTCAGATTCTTACTAACTGTGTGACACTGTGTAAGTCAAACTCTGTTAAAGATTAAACTCTTTTTGCCTCAGTTTCCTCATCTATAAAATGGGAGTAATAGTAATAGTTATCACCCAGATTGGAGAGACACAGAGACAGAAGGGGAAAGGAAACAAGGGAGGGAAGGAAGAAGGAAGGAAGGAAGGAAGGAAGGAAGGAAGGAAGGAAGGAAGGAAGGAAGGAAGGAAGGAAGGAAAGAAGGAAAGAAGGAAAGAAGGAAGGAAGGAAGAATGGAAGGAAGGAAGGAAAATGGAAGGAAAAATGGAAGGAAGGAAGGAAGGAAAGAATGAAGGAAGGAAGGAAGGAAAGGATGAATAGTATCTGCTTTCAAGGACTTTATATATGGTACAGACAACATATCTATAGATAAGTATAAACAAAATAAGGCAAGATAGCTGGGTGGGAAAGTACTAACATTTGTGGGGAATTAGGAATAGTTTCATGTAAAATATAATGCTTGAGCTGTATCTTAAAGCAAAATTATTCTATGCGGAAAAAGGTGAGGCAGAGTAATACAAGTATGGGGACAACCAGGGTAACAGTCCAGAGATGGGAGGATTATCAAATGTGAGGTACCTCCTTTGAAAAGACCAGCTTGGCTAGACTGTAGCTTTATTAAATTCTCAGCAGATTATCTTCTAAATACACCAAGAAGAGGAGACACTAGGCCTTAAGTTTTCACATAGACCCATAATTCAGGAGCCACAGTTCTGGCTCCTCTTTGGAATTGCTGTGGTTGGGTAGCTTATTTGGCACTAATGAGGCCCAAAGCCATAGATAGGTTTGATCTCCATATGGGGCAGTTGGCTTTGCTCTGTTCTCTGACTACAGGCTGAAGTCCTGAGTCCTGCCAGCTGTCTCACAAATGTCTGCCATGGGCTCACAAATGGAAACAAGAGTGAGCGTGTGGAGACAGCATTACCAGGGAAAAAGATACAGAGACTGTGGGGAGAGAGAGGAGAGGAGAGGGGAGGAGAGGAGAGGAGAGGAGAGGAGAGGGGAAGAGAGAAGAGGAGAGGAGAGGAGAG
>NC_058133.1:380619735-380815682 GCF_016433145.1 Gracilinanus agilis
TCTTTCTTCTCTCTCTGTCTCTCTGTCTCTGTCTCTCTCTCTCTCTCTCTCTCTCTCTCTCTCTCTCTCTCTCTCTCTCTCACACACACACACACACACACACACACACACACACACACACGCTTTCTTCTCCTGTTCACCTTGTCAGTCAAAAATATTTACACAGAACCTGCTGTAGTCGGAGCAGAATACTAGACGTTAGGAACTACAGAAAAGCATGTTTTTAAGGTTCTTATGCCTAGGGATTCTGGGGAGGCATAATCTGGTGGGAAAACCAAAGAACCCTCTTCATGGCACAAGATCAGGAAAGTGGGGGGAGGGGGGGGTAACTGTGCTATTTTGATTGAGACAGCGCCTACTAGTTGTTGTTGCTTTGATATTTTTGTTATAATTGAGGGTTCCAGGGCAGGGAATGGAGTCTTATCAATCTGAAAGTATTGATTTTTTTTTAACCCTTACCTTTTGCCTTAGAATCTATACCAAGTATTGTTCCGAGGTAAAAGAGTGGTAAGGGCTAGGCAATGAGGATTAAGTGGCTTGCCCAGGGTCACATAGCTAGGAAGTGTATGAGGTCACATTTGAACACAGGACCTGCTGTCTCCCAGTCTGGCTCTTTAACCACTGAACTACCAAGCTACCCTCAGAGGGGATTTTTTAAAGTATTAGCTATATGCCAGATATTGGGCTAGGTGATGGAGATCCAAAACTAAAAATGAAACCACCTTTGCCCTTAAGGAATTTATATTCTATAGGGGGAGACAATGTGAACACAGATAAGAAAAATATATATATATATATAGCAAATATAAGGCAATAGGGAAAGGGTAAGAAAGGATTGAAAATAACTATTTAGAAAGTAGGGGTTAAAATAAGCTTGAGAGGCATTTCAAAATTCTAAGAGATGGAAGTGAGGGGAAGCACTTCAGAAAATTATTGAGATTTTTAAAAAGCATTCATATACACACAAAAAAATTATACTATGGAATAAAAAAATCCTATAACAAAGCACTCCTGGAAAAGGTGAGTTTTGAGCCAGGTTCAGGAATTATCTTTGATTACTCCTTGTCTTCCTTCATATTAAGTACTTACTACATATCAGACATTTTGTTAGCCCCATATACGATGAGTAATAAAGTTCTTTTGCCTCTCCCTTCAAAACATCTCTCTTGTATTCCTTTTATATTCTCACCATAGGCATCACTGATCTGGGGCTTTATGACTTGACTATAAGATTTTTTCAATTGACTCTATAAACTAGTTTTCAGGATTCTTGTTTCTGATCAATCCTGCATCCTGCTTCCCTATTTTTTTTATTTTTTATTTTTTATTTTTAAGATTTAAATATTTTATTTTTTTAGAAAAATTTTCCATGGTTACATGATTCATAGTTTTACTTTCCCTTCCCCCCTTTCCCTATTTTTTTTAACCCTTACTTCAAACTTAAAATCAATATTGTATATTGGTTCCAAGGCAGAAGAATGATAAAGGTTAGGCACTGGTGGTTAAGTGTCTTGCCCAGGGTCACACAGATAGGAAGTGCTGGAGACTAGATTTGAATCCAGAACCTCCTGTCTCTAAGCCTGGCTCTCAGTCCATTGAGCTACCTATCTGCCCTGCTTTTCAATTTCCTGTTATTCTTTCTATTCATATTGGAGTAGCAATTGTGTATTTCATTGTCCTGGTTCTAATTTCTTCATTTTTGCAGGAATTTGTCTCCCTATGCCTCTCTGTATTCTTCATATTCAACATATCTTACAGTGAAGTAATATTTCATCGCATTCATAGAACACAATTTGTTCAATCATTTCCCAAGTGGATATCTAATTTGTTTCCAATTCTTTGCTACTATAAAAAGGACCGCTTACATACGTTGGTGTATATCTCTGTTGTTATATATTGGACCTTTCTTTCTAGCTTTGAGTGACTCCCCCCGGGTTGGTATTTTCCTTGTGGTGGGATCTTTGAGCCAAACATGGATATTTCAGTTCCTTTCTTAGAATATAATTATTTTAATCACTTTCTTTGTATAATGCCAAATTTCTTTCCAGAATAGTTGGACCAATTCACAGTCCACCAAAAATATATTAGCATTCTTCCACAACCTTTCCATCACTGACTATTCCCATCTGTTGTCATCCATGCCAATTTGCTGGGTATAAAGTAAAATTTTAGGGATATTTTGATTTGCTTTTCTCTTACTGGTTATTTAGAGTAACTTTCATAGAGCTGTTAAGAGTTTGTAATTCTTTCCCCCATATAGTATTTTTAATTTAATTTAACTTAATTTTTTTACATGTTGATACAATTTTTAACATTTTTTAACATTTTGCAATCCATGTTCTCTTCCTCCCTCCCAGTTTACCCTTCCCCAAGCCAGTAAGTAAAAAAGATATATGTTCTACACATATTATCATATAATACATATTTCCATGTTCATCATATTGTGAAAGAAGACATATCACTTTTACCTTAGTGAAAAGTTCATGGAGGAAATAAAGAGAAAAATGATATGCTTCAATGTGCATTCAGACTCCATCATATCCTTTGACCATCTGACCACTGGAAAACAAAGTGATTTGATTAAAGCACATCCCTGATCATGTCATTTCCCTATGCAATAAACTTTGTTGCTTGTTCAGAGTTCCTGGATCAAACACAAATCCCTTCTATTTGGCATTTAAAGTCCTTCAAAATTTGGCCCCCACCTATCTTTCCAATCTTCTTATACATAATTCTCCTTCATGAGCTCTGGTCTACTCAAACTGATTTTCTTACTTTTGCTTACATAAAATCCATAAAAAAAAAATGCCTGTGTCTTTGAGATAGCTATCCCTCATGCCTGGAGTGTACTTCCAGCTCACTCACATTTAGAATTCCCTTGTTTGTTTCAAGGATTTGCTGAAGAAAGGCTTTCTACATGAAGCTTTTCCAGGTCCCCTCAGTTACTAGCACCCATTACCATGTAATTTATAGATATAGATATAATGTTGTTGTTGTTGTCCAATCATTTAGTCATGACCAAATCTTATGACCCCGTGGACTTTATTCACGAGGTTTTCTTGGCAAAAATGCTGGCATGGTTTGCCATTTCCTTCTCCAATATATTCCCATTATACATAAGAAGAACTGAAGCAAATAGTAATTAAATTACTTGCCTAGGTTAAACATCTACTAAGTGTCTAAACCTGGATTTGAACTCAGATTGTTCTGATTCCAGGCTTGGTGCTGAATCCACTGTACCACCCAGCTGCATTATATACATTATTATTTATTTATATGTGTACTTGTTGTCTTATACATTTGGAACTTAAACTTCTTGAAGGCAGGAAATGTTTCATTCTGGTTTTGTATCCCCAGTACCCTAAACAGTAGTTGTAACATAGTAGGTACTTAATAAATATTGTTGGTTATCTCAAAGGGTTGTGGTAAGGATCAACTTAGATTATGCATTTATTAAAATGCTTTTGAAACCTCTAAATTTGTGAGATAGTGATTTAAAGTACACATATAAATAATTACTATATAGAAGTCAGTATTGTTATTATTATTGTCATACATCTCCCAGCTGTGGATATTAATTTTGTTTGATTTTTAGGGGAACAATATCTTGGGAATTAATTTAAGAGCTATCAACTCTGGCTAGATCTTGAACTAGAAGTTAAAGGATGGTTTCCTTCTGAGAAAAAGTTAGCTCCTCTTCCCACTCCACTTTTAGGGGGATCTATTTTGCAATTGATAGCCCTCGCTTTTTTCTTCTTGTCTTGTAGCTATCTGGCCATACTCCCTTACCACAGACATCAAAGGACCCAACACCAATTGGTCACCTAATTTGTGATAGTCTCAGTTCTTATAAGAGATGTATTTTAAGATTTTATAGTCTCAATTTTGGTTATTCAAGAATATAACATGTATTTACAACATGTTACAATGGGATGTGCTATTCCTGACAATGCTATTTTACCTAAAGTATGTTTTCATGGAAAAAGTGAATAGTGTTAGGTGAGGTGTGGTTGTAAGTAGAACACATATTTAGCACATAATCATGTATTTTCTCTATTATATTTTGTTTATGAGGACATAGGGTCTAAAGTCAAAAGCTACCTAAGAAATCATTTAATCCTCCACTCTCATTTGTAAAGATTAAGAAAATGAGGCCTAAAGAGGTAAGATAACTTGCCCAAAGTTATATAAATAGTAACTTTTATAAGATTGCTAGGTTTATATTTTATAACAAAGGGTTTTTTAAGTGGGGGGGGGGGAAAGAACTTTTACATACAAAAATATTTAAATTAGCTCTTTTTTGGGGTGCAAAGAATTGGAAAGTGAGAGGATACCCATCAATTGGAGAATGATTGAGTAAATTAAAGTACATAATGGCAATGTAACATTATTGTGCTATAAGAAATGATGAGCAGGAGGTGTTCAGAAAAACCTGGAAAGACTTACACAAACTGAAGCAGAGGGAAATAAGAAGACCTTTATGTAAACTATCTGATTAGAGATAAAGCAGAGAGATCATTTTCAAAAATAATAAAAGATGTTTCAAGAACTGACCAATTGATGGAGGATCTTGAATGACAGAATACGATTTTTATACTACAACCTATAAGGAATCACCACAGATTCTTGAACAAAGGATTTCAAATGATAAAGAATGGAATTTGAAAAACATTTTTTCCCTAAGTGGAATATAGAATGGATTAGAACAAGAGGACACTCAAATTCCCTGACAAAGAAACTGGTGCCATATTCCAATTCACTGAATCATAAAATTTTAGAGCTAAAAGAGACAATATAGCCATCTAAGCCAACCTGTATCTATCTAGAAGGTGACTCCACTATGATATAGTGACCATCCATCCTCTGCCCAAAGATCTCCTCTGTGCAACATCCCACCACCTCTTGAGACAGTATATTCCATTTTTAGATACCTCTAATTATTAGGAAGTTTTCCCTAATATCAAAGTTAAATTGCCTTTTTGCAATTTCCATCTTTTGATCTTGGATCTGCCATCTGGGACCAAACAGAGCAAATCTAATTCTTCCACATATGAGTTCTTGAAACATTTGAAAATAATTATCATGTCTCCCCCAAATCTTTTCTTCTCCTGTTTAAATATCAGTAGGTCTTTCTCCTGATCCTTACATGACAAGTAATGAGTAATCTTATCTAGGTAATTTATCTAAGATAAATTTGAGGACAAATTTTCAAATGTGTTATGGATTCAGATAAAAAAAAATACATTGACCATATCAGCTATATTTAATATAACATTTGAATTGCTGAAATTCAGAAGTGATATAGAGAATAAACCTATCCTTGCACATTTACAAAAGCCTACAAAAGACCCCTCTAGGCTATCCTTCCAATCTTCACTCATGACCCCAGAGAGTAGTCCTAACTCAGGTTCTAGGAATAATCCTGTGGCGTGGCTCTGCTACATACTATAGCAACACACCTACTAGTGTGCTTCCCATTAATCACCTAGTAGACACAATTGACTCTTTCTTTCTTAGACCTAGAAAAGACCTCAGAGGTCCTTTAGTGCGACCTCTCCTGTTATTCTTTACTATAATGAATTTTAATTTTTCCAGTTTACATGTCAATATATTTTGAAATACTCATATTCTGATATTATGCAATCTATGTTCTCTCTCTCCTTCCCATATCTTCCTCCTCTCCAAGAAGGTACGTGATACGATATAGGTTGCTCATGTATTGTCATATAATACATGTTTCCATGTTAATGTTGTAAAAGAATGCACATATTTCTTATACTAAAAAAATTCATGGAGGAAATAAAGTAAAGAATGGTATGTTTTAATTTGCATTTGGACTCCATCTGTTCCTTCAGTGATGAGACACCATTGACTCTTAGGAATGGTTTTTATTTAAGATGGCAAAATAAGAATAGTAGCCACAAAACAAACTCTTCCAAACCTAGGGCACACTTTCTCACCAATATCATAGCATCCTCATTTGTGACTTGGCAGAAGCTTAAAATACAATGTGTACCAATAAGACACATATAGAGGGAACTTATATGGCCAAAGAAATTCACAATTCTGGTACTACAGATCCTGAAGTCCTTCTTCTTATCTCTGCAACTCAATTATCAAATAAGAGTGCTAGCATTGTCATACTCAATTTTCTTCTCTGATGCCAGAGATCCAGCTCCTCATAGCTGCTCCCTCCCTTGAGAGACTGATTCTCTACTATTATTTGTCTAAAGCAGTGATTCCCAAAGTGGGCACCACCACCCCCTGGTGGGTGCCACAACGATCGGGGCGGGGGGGGGGCGGCAGTGATAGCCACAGGTGCATTTATCTTTCCTATTCATTGCTATTATAATTTTTAAAAATTAATTTCCAGGGGCACTAAGTAATATTTTTTCTGGAAAGGGGGCGGTAGGCCAAAAGAGTTTGGGAATCACTGTTCTAAAGAATATCTCTGCTTCCTGCTATATGTACTCTCTCCTACTGTTCAATTAACTCATTTTCAAAGCCATATGTTTGATGAAGACAGGGAAATTCCTTTTTCTCCAGTAAGAGCAATAATGAATTTCCTCTTAGAAGCTGGTTTCATCTTCCATTTCTGGCTTCTGAATTATACCCTTTTAAACTCCTAAAGTCATCTAGGATCTAGTTCTTTAAAGCACAAAAAGACTGCTTTTCTGTTGAGGTTTCTCTCTGTAATTCCATCAGAGAAAGGTATTCACACTACAAATAGGGATCACTAGGTCTTAACTGTTCTGGGCAAAATCTCTGAGCCAAACTGACTTTATTGTGAGAACTGCACATTATAAAAGCCAGGGTCTACAGTCTTATGGTATGGCCTAAAACCCCTAGACTAAGGTCTTACAGATATTATAAGCACAGGCAGTAATTCAAAACTATTCAGTCAAAATATTCTGACTAGGAGTTCTAAATAGGGCATTTTTAACATGCCATACTACATCTATTTCTATCTACTCATGATTAATATATACTATACCCATGTGAGTGAACCTATAGAATGCATGCCAGTGGGGGCAGCTCTCCTCCTCCTCTACACTGTTCCTGAGGACATTTCTCTCATCACCCGTCCCTCTGCCCAGCAGCCCAATGGCAGTGCTTCCTCCCTTCCCTGTCTTGGTTAAGGGATAGCTCACATGTGGCATTAAGGTCACAGTTTAGGCAATTGGTCTCTAAAAGGTTCACCATCACTATCCTATACCCAGTTATTCAAATTCACTAATAATTGAGGCTATCTCTATAAATAAAGATTGACACCTTCTCTGCAGATGCTCCTCCTCTTGGTGTTTTTGACTGATGGAGAATGTTCAGCACAATATCCTCCTATTCACAGATAACATTGTGGCAATTATTTTGAGCCCTAGAACTACACAAAGCATTGAGGAAGCTATATACATAATACATTTTTATGCATTCATCTATGTATATATATATGTGTATATATACATATGTGTGTGTGTGTATATATATGTATATATATAAAACCCTGGGCAAGTCACTTAGCCTCTGCCTCACCTAAAAAGTAAAGGCAGTAATAGCATATATGTTTCAGGATAAAATGAGGTAATATATATACATATAAGAACCTGTGCAAAACTTAAAGTGAATGGAAATGCTAGCTATCAAAAAACAAAAAAAAGGCTCTCAGCTCTTCACCCAAGCTCGCTGCCAGAATCCTCTGCTGCAGTCGCATCCTTTAGACAAGATGGTGAAGGTCAGAGTCAACGGATTTGGCCGTATTGGACGCCTGGTGACCAGGGCAACATTCAGCTGCAAAGAAGTAGAAATTGTGGCCATCAATGACCCCTTCATTGACCTCTCCTACATGGTTTTCATGTTCCAGTTTGATTCCACCCATGGCAAGTTCAAGGGCACTGTAAAGGCAGAGAATGGAAAGCTGGTGATCAACGGAAAACCCATTACCATTTTCCAGGAGCGGGATCCCGCTAACATTAAATGGGGAGATGCTGGAGCCGAGTACGTTGTGGAATCCACTGACGTCTTTACCACCATGGAAAAGGCCGGGGCTCATTTGAAGGGTGGAGCCAAGCGAGTCATTATCTCTGCCCCTTCTGCTGATGCCCCAATGTTTGTGATGGGGGTGAACCATGAGAAATACGACAATTCCCTCAAGATCGTCAGTAACGCCTCCTGCACTACCAACTGCTTGGCTCCCTTGGCCAAGGTCATTCATGACAACTTCGGCATTGTGGAAGGACTCATGACCACAGTCCATGCCATTACTGCTACCCAGAAGACAGTAGATGGCCCCTCTGGCAAGCTGTGGCAGGATGGGCGTGGGGCTGCCCAGAATATCATCCCTGCTTCCACGGGTGCCGCCAAGGCTGTGGGCAAGGTCATACCTGAGCTGAACGGGAAGCTCACAGGCATGGCCTTCCGTGTTCCTACTCCCAATGTGTCTGTGGTGGATCTGACCTGCCACCTGGAGAAAGCTGCCAGATATGACGATATTAAGAAGGTGGTGAAGCAAGCTGCAGAGGGGAACTTAAAGGGCATCTTGGGCTACACAGAGGACCAGGTAGTATCCTGTGACTTTAACAGCGACACCCACTCTTCTACCTTCGATGCTGGCGCTGGCATTGCCCTCAACGACCATTTTGTCAAGCTCACTTCTTGGTATGACAACGAGTACGGTTACAGCCACTGTGTAGTAGACCTCATGAAGTACATGGCCACCAAGGAGTAAAGTGGAAGGCCATGATGGTTCTTCATCCCCAGCCAAAAAAAGAGTAGTTCCACCACTGGGGAGCCCACATCCATAATAACCTATGTCCCTGTGCTGGGGATCCCATGCCCTCTTCACATCCCTACCCCAGGCACCCCTGTAGTGGGGGGAGGAGCATAGTCCTATCTTGTGTACCATCAATAAAGTCATCACGTTCAGTGCAAAAAAAAAAATATAACAATTTTAAAAGAATTTATTTCCAATTACATTAGGAGTTTAGTCAGCCAAAACCACCAAACCTTTTTTTAAAAAAAAACAAATCATAATGGTTAATTCTTCCACTAAAGTCCTGCTTCAATGATTTATCAATCCATAAAACTAACCTGAAGTTCTTGAAGGCTGATAGGGGAATAGAAGTACTTCCAGATCCTTCAAGGCTAGAAAGTCTTTAAGTTCAGTACCAATTTCTTCTTTCATTTGAGGTTAGGAAACCACTCTGGGTAACTTCAGAAAAACTTATCACCAGAGGATTGCCCCCCAGGTGATGAATGTTTCCAGTTACAACTTGTGGAAAGGGTAAGGTGAAATCTCTTAAGAAATGTTGATCTGCATATATGGAAAGAGTACTCACACTAGATAAAATCATGTATCTTCAGAGTAAGAAAGCATTAAAGTAATAATTATACAATCTTGGGTAAAATTTGAAACTAAATTAACCTTCAAAAACACAATGCAGAGCACATCTTGAAGCTTAAACTGACAGCTGACTTGTGTCTCTTTATTCCTTGTTGAGGTGAATGGAGGGGGAGAGACTTTGTAACAAGGTCAAGTACAGGTGTAGACATATATCTGAATTTGTTGGGACATGCATTCCACATCATTTCATTTTTGGTTTTCTCAAGGTTGAAACACATGATGTGCTAGCAGATGTTTCCCTGTTGATAATTTTACCAGTATGCATCAGTTGTTTGCTGGTATGTATGCTGGCTCCTATCGGCTAGGAAAAGCACATAAAATGGGCCAACCAACATACAAGGCATGTCTCTACAAATATATCTAGTCACAAGAAGTAAATCTTTAAGTTCTAGAAAATGTTTTGTTTCAGTATACCATTTCTAAGTTTCCCTGTATTTGTGGAAATCATTAATTTATCCAAAAAATCTCTTTGAAAAGACTTTTAAACTAATGATGTACTTTTAAATGTATGTGTATGTGTGTAAGTGTTTTAATCACATCTCAAGGACATATTTCTTTTCCAGACAGTTTATATCCTTTTTATAATAACAACTAAATGGGAAAATAGGATTCATTTATAGATCACTTATTAGGAAGCAAAAATAAGATAAAGTGAAGTAATCTCCATGTAAAGCACTCTTACTTTTGAGCAACTGTCATGAAAAAAAAACTTCCAAGAGTGGAAGGTTAGATGATTACTCATGGAATAAGATTCATTAATTATTAATAATAATCTCAATTCAGGTCATATCACATTTACCAAATACCTTCTCTAGAAAGTATTGGGCAAGGCCCCAAAGGAGATATTATTAAAAGTGATAGCCTTGAATTTTTTTCTGAATCTGAAGAATTGAGTAATATTGCAGGAAAAAATAGCTTTTGGACTTTGGAATATAGACCTGGAGTCAGAAAGACTCATCTTCATGAGTTCAAATCTGGCCTCATATACTTGCTGGCTGTGTGATCCTGAGCAAGTCATTTGATCTTGTTTGCCTAAGATTCCTCATCTGTAAAATGAACTGGATAAGGAAATGGCATACTATTCTAGGATCTTGCCAAGAAAACCTTAAATGGAGTCACAAAGAGTCAGACATGACTGAAAATGACTCATCAGCAACAAATTCTCTCTAATTAAAGCACTTTCTTCCCCCCAAAATTAAATTGTTTATTCTAATTTCCAAGAATAACCTATGAACCATCCTTTAATTTAACTGAAACTTCCTTTTGTCCTCTTTATTTTGAGGATGTCAGAATTTATATTACTTGAATTCTTCTTTATTTCATGAGTTGTCAATATCAAAATATTAATTATCGTGTCCATCCTACCATTGCTAAGTCTCTCCAATTAGAATGGAAGCTCCTTAATAGTAGGGACTGGGGTTGGCTTTTGGTTTAGGAATTTGGATTTTTTTGTGTCTGGGGGCTTTTTTTTCTTTCTTTTTATCCTTAGCATTTAGCACAAGAACTTAAGAAATGCTTGTTGATTGACTGACTACTTAGCTAGACTCAGCCTTGGCAAGAGAACATAGTAATTAATGGGACAGAACTTGACGTCTTTCGACCATAATAAAACCTACCAAAGCTTGAGTTATGTTGGCATTGTCTTAGTGAGCCTAGGTTTACCTCCATACCATGATGAGAAACTGAAGGAGAGTTTTGTGAAGATTATAAATCAGCTCATACAAGAAACATAATTAAATGGTTGGCTACTTAGAGTAACTCTCATGTGACTCAAAAATTCTCTTTTTTAAAGCAGATTATCATTCCTAGTTGTATATCTGGTTTTTAGTACACATAGTAGGCACTTAGTAGATTTATTAACTAGCTGGATGACTAAGAAGAATAAATTTTCAGAGATCAGATTTTCTTAGAGTAGAGCACACCTGGATTGGGAAAAGCAATAACAAAGCAGACAAAAGATGTTTATTGTACTCAACACCTAACAGAAAGAAGTAACAAAAAAAAAGAAAATATGTACATTTCACCAATTTTTATTGTTGGATTTTTTTCCTAGGTTCTCAAATTCTCAGGATGTAATTTTCCTAATTACTATAATCCCTAGCGAGAGCTTCTGGCTCTTTTCTTACTTTCTGCACTGGATTTTTTCATGCCTTTCTATTCTTGAGTGTCATGATGACATGCACTTCATTTTCTTAGAGTTAGCACCTCTCTGTGCTGTACATCTATAATTCATTAAATAATTGAGATAGGTGTTCAAAAACCACCAATACTCTGCCACTTAGAAAATAATGCTACTTTCACATAAAATGTCTTGCAGTTTAAATGCCATTAGAGTCTAAAAATACTGGTCCAACTCAGTGTAATTTTTCTAATTTTTAAGAGGAGAGATTTGGACAGCCTGAATTTCAGTAAAATTTGGAGTCTGTAGTAATGATGTTGAAAAACAGTCATGACAGAGCAAGTAGAAGAGTATTGGGTCTTGGAATCAGGAAATTTTCATTTTAGGTCTTATCTAACACATTTTGAATGTGTACCCCAGACAAGTCACTTCACCTGAGGGACTGAGGTGTCTCATGAAACTTTTCAAGGTTTTAAATTGGTATTCTGATGAGATCACAGACCTACTCCTACCTGTCACCACAAAGGATGTGATAATAATAACAACACCCCTTATATTGTTTAGATCTTTCTCTTTTCCTTTTGCATACTGAATTTTATTTGAGCCTCACTATACTTTTGAGAGATCCAGAACTTTTGTTATTATCTCCATTTAACAGATAACAATTTAGAATGTAATAAAGGAGATACAACCACTGTGGAGGGCACCTGGGAACCATGCCCAAAGGGTCATAAAACTATCCATACCCCTTGGCCCAGTAAATAACGCTAGAAGATCTGTATCCCAAAGAGATCAAAGATAGGGGAAAAGGACCACTTAGACAAATAATATTTTTAGTGCTTTTTTTGTGATGGCAAAGAACTAGAAACTGAAGGGATATCCATCAGTTGAGGAAGAGCTGAACAACTTGTGGTATTTGGTTTTAATGAAATACTATTGAGCCATTAGAAATGGCAAACAAGATGATCACAAAAAAAATCTGGGAAGGCTTAAATTATGTGATGCAAAGTGAAGTGACCAGAGCTAAGAAAATGTACACAGTAAGAGCAATAGTGTGTGATGATCAACTATGAATTTATTAACTATTGTCAATAATGCAAGGATCCAGGAAAATTCCAAAGAACTCATGATGAAAAAGGTTACCCACCACCATAGAAGGAACTGATGGAGTATGGTTGCAAATTGAAACATATCATTCTTAGTTTCATTTCCTCTATGAATTTTTCTCTAGAGTAAGTAATATGTGCCTTGTTTTACAACATTTAAAACTTTTTAAAAATAATTAAACAAATTTTAGAATTTTAAATCAGAGAACTTAAAAGCTAAATGGAACATGAGAAAAGTCAAGTCCCTTGAATTTACAGATGAGTAAACTAAGACTTACTAGGAGCTAATCACTCGCTCAAGATTACATTGTAGTCTAAGCAGTGACGTGTATACAACACTGGGCATAGAATAAGGGAGACATGAATTCTAATCCCATCATTTACTAGTTTTATGACACTGGATAAGTCACAACATGTCTGCCTGTTTCTTCATGTGTAAAATGAGAATAATAATAACAACAGTGCTTACCTCTCAGAGTTATTATGAGGATAAATGAGATAATACTAACAAAATGCTTTGAAAAACTTAAAGCACGATATAGATTCCAGCTATTAGTATCATTATTTTTAAGCTGGAATCACAGCTGAATGAAGACTCTTACTCTTTGCAAGACATCATGCTCTCATCCTATCTTCTTTCATGTGTGCATATCTGATGTCTTCTACTAGATTGTAAACTATGCAATCTCCCAAAATCAAAACCCAGCTCTTATACATGTCTGTATCTGGTTTGCTTAATATTAAGCACTTTTAGTAAGTATTTGTTGATGAACTCAGGTCTTACCTGAAGACTGATACAGCCAATAACAGATATTTTCCTAGACCTAGCATCATATGGGCATAGGATTTAAACTTAGAGGAGTCATTCAAGGAGTCCAATACAACCCTTTCAATTTACATTGAGGAAACCAGGGCCCAGAGAAGTTGACATAATTTGTCCAGTGGTAAAGCCAACATTTAAAACCAATATTCAAAATTGAAATATATTTCATATTTCTACTCGTGGCTATATAACTTTTGGATTTAGTTTCTTAAATCAGTGTGCATGAATATCTAAGAATCACAATCTTGAAGGGAATCTGCGGATGTCATTTTGTTTTCCATCTCCAAGACAACAGGAATAATTGATCTAAATAATAATAAAACCTCATGGATACCAATATATATTTTTATTATTTTTTTATTTTGGTCAAGGAAGGCATAGAAGGTACCCTCCTTTCCTTTTAGCCTCTCTAGCATGACCAACAGAGGATTGATTTGAATGAATTCCCCATCTGTAAAGAGACAAAAGCATACAACTTATTTACTTACTAGAAAATAGCTTTATTTTTTTATTTTGTTTTTTAAGTAACATTAGTCATTTCAGTCTGCGTATATTGGTACCAGAATGTCAAGCTTGCCTGGGAGGGAGAAGATCACATGGTTCTTACATATATCTAATCTGTATTTTAAGACCTCAAATGCTACTTACTTTTTGGGATATATTGAAATGGTTGAGAAGAGTAATGCTATAGCGGAGAGAAGGTCAAGTTAGATTAGACTATGAGCTCCTTGAGGGCAGAGACTTTTACGTCTTTTTGTGTCTCCAGTGCCTGACACTTAGTAGGTAATTAACACATTTTTATTGACTCACTGACTTCACAAGCAAGAAGCCTCTAACACAGATTGGTGACCTCTCAGTGCCTCAGGCAACTCTGTAAGGTGGTAAAGTGCAGAACATTTGCCAGTGTCCTTGGGTAGATAGAGCTTCTTCCCTAGGAGCTTCCTTATAAACCAGTGAAATTATAGGCTTAGATTTTTTGAAATAAAGACTATAGCCACCAGTAACTAGTAGTGAAATTTCTGTTGAACTTTCTTTGTGCCTTTTAATGACAAAAGGCTAGCATTTCATTTGAAACTTTTTTCCATGCTCCATTACATTTTAACATGTGTAGTGGTATAGAGTTTAAAGTGACCATATTAATAAAATACCACATATCAAAATCTATTGCTACTCATGGACTTTTCCTTTGCCAAAAAGTAGAGGAATAGGATCCTTAATAGTGAAGTGGTCAAAAAGGAGAAAAATATTCTGAAATACTATTCCTTTAAAAAAAAGATAGCATTAGAAGCAAGATATTTTAAAAACCTATAGTTTCTTTTATAAAAGTAAAATATTTGCTGATTACATTTGCTTTCTTGAGGCTTGCTAATTGAAAAAAGATGTTCATTTTACAATGACATTTTGCAGTTGATAAGTCCATGATGTGATTTAATTACTTTCATAAAGATCATGTCATACATTCTATAGTTTAAAAACCATGAAGAAATGGGTGTGTGGGGACCAAGTTTTCAGAGTTGACTGACCATTCCTGGTTACTCAGAGAATGCTGGACACTAACTAATTTAATATACCTTTCCCTTCTAGATAATGATCATTGAGCAGAATATATAATACGTAGGAGTACTTTAATTGAATTAAACTATAACATCAATTATTGTTGATAAAATAATACCCTTGATTTTATTTTTGAAAATAAAACCAAACAGATAAAGTAAATCAGAAAAGAAAGTTCATGAAAACTTATCATAGATAATGAAAAAGATGAGTAGCGAGATAGGTTTTGTTTTTTTATTTCAGAATAAGCTTATTTACCCAAGTCTAGTAATTTTCTCATTCTCCATTCTGGCAACCTGTCAGTTGTCCATAAACATGTCTTGGAAAATGAAATCATTCCTCTCTCTTCATGCAAATGCCTACGTTAGAGAAGAGAGCAATTGTTTACCCAATTATGATTACTCTTTAAAATGGATTCAGTAACCATAGGGTATTAAACATTATTTAAAATTAAACCTAGTCACAGGAAAGAAGCCTTCCAGTCCAGACAGAATGGAAATGGTATGAAAAAACAAACAAAACTATGTACTTTCTATCATATATATGTATATACAAACATGTATTTTCACATGTAAATTCTTTTTAAAAATTCAATACGAGAAATTCAGTTTCTTATCCAATACCTTGATCTGGTTTGGATAATAAATTCACAATAAAGAAAGGTTAAAAAAAGACTATGTCTGAAAAATGCAAACTCTAACAATCCAAAACTCTTTAGTGCACAAACTTCACTTTCAAGCACATTCATATATGATTTCCAGCTCCTGGTTTAAAACAAAAAGACACTTAACAGAGTCAAACTAATTAATTTGAAGATTACTTCATACTTTTGTATCAATTACTCCCCAGCCCATTCCATTTTATAAAAGAGAGACCCATTGAATGTAATGGACCTCTGTACCAGCAGCAATACAGTGACCCAGGACAATTCAGAGGGATTTATGATAAAGAACGCTACCCACATTCAGAGGAAGGACTGCAGGAGAGGAAACATATAAGAAAAACAACTGCTTGAACGCATGGGTCGGGGTGGACATGATTGAGGGTGTGGACTCGAAACTACCACACCAATGCAACTACCAACAATTTGGAAATAGGTCTTGATCAAGGACACATGACAAAACTAGTGGAAATGTGCATTGGCCATGGGTGGGGGGAGTGCGGGGGGCGAAGGGTAAAATTAGGAGCAGGAATCATGTAACCATGTTAAAAATGAATATTAATAAATGTTTAAAAAAAGAGAGAGAGACCCAGACCAGAGATTAGTCAAAATCACAGTTATGGAGTGGCAAAACCAGGATAGAACTAAGTTTCCTCATATTGTTCATCAAACATTTCATAAAAACAGTATCCCAAATTAAAGGATTTTTTTACCTACTCCAGATCTCCACAACTAATTTAAGTCTTACATTACCCAATTTCACGTGTGTGTCACTTGGCTTTTTTCTGAAATCTCTCAGGCCTGATCTGACCTCTAATTGTTACCAGTATTCAGCTTAGAAGAGTGTTACCTTCTTTTCATAATGCAAAAATCACAGTTTATTCAAGAGTAATAGCTAGCTTTTGTCTCTGAAGCTCTGTAGCATGTTTAATAGTCTAGAGGAAAATAGAATAGTTTGCCTCCTCTAAAGTGACTTAGCTAAATGATTTGTGATTTCTCATGATTCATCAGCATAGGATGGGGCTTCTTACTTATCACAGCTGTTAGTTATCAGACTACAAGGAGACATTCAGACAAGTTTTTTAAAAATAAAATTATAGACTCTCAGATTTGGAGGGGACATCAGTGGTCTTCTAGTTCAGTGGTATCCAATCTTTCTTGATTTCACATTTCTATCAATAAAAAAAATTTTTAGTATGAAATCTTTATATGTGTGAAACTTATTTATGTCATATACTTGAAGTACTGTATTAATATATTACATGCATTCAAAATGTATATGAAACTATAAATTTAAAGAGATAAAGATAAAATAACTATTTTAAATATTCTAGTTCATTTAATTGCAAAAAAATTTTTATATTGACTAAAAATAATATTAATAATATGAGCAGTGTGCCTGAATGGGCTTTTATTTCAGAAAATCTTGCTTTAGCACTTTCTGATTCAATACTTTTTAAGGTCTGACCCTAAGTTTATTATATAATTGACTTGCTAGCTATTTGACTCTAAGTCAATCAGCATTTGTGCTATAGGCAACTTTCTTTTAAAAAAAAAAAAGTTGCTGAGAATGTGCTAACCTGAATTAGTAGCATCCTCATCCAGGAGTTTCCTATATTAATGAAATCATGGGTCCAATTGCTATCGCTATCCCAAAGCTGAAAAACACACTTCACAAAGGCACAAGTGGAAGATATCCGCCATAACATCACTTACTGCATTTACTTTTCATACTCTTCAACTAATATGCAAAGTTTTTTAATGAAATGTTTTAATGAAAGTCAATTGGTTGTTCTTGAAAACTAACTGGAAGTTTTTTTTAATATTTTTAACAAATGTACTCAAAATTCTTGTTTGGAAGATATAAAAATAACTTAGAAATTTCTGTTTCAAATTTTAAAATATACTGATAGAAGTTATTATTTTTTAAAGATAACACCCTTTGTTTCAGGTAACTTCATTTGACAATTGTTTATTACACAATCATTCATTCATTCAATAAACATTTACTAAATACCTGTGATGTGCCAAGTGCTGTGCTAAGGGGTTGGAAATAAAAAGACTAATAAAAGAAGAATTGGTCAATCCACATCCTCAAAGAGCTTACCGTCAAATAGAGAAAGACAACACACACAAAAAAGCTGGAAAAAGTGGGGGAGGATTATATTACCTTAATACATCTTTTGTAATCCCAGTCTCAAAGCCCATAGGTATAGGAATTCTCTCCTCATTGGTGAAGATGAATGTCATGCTCTGTGTAAGGAGTAGGAAGGAGTAATCAAGAGCAAGACTAAGCTTCTAGTCATTTTGGGTGCTTCTGGCTTCCATTTTCAAGAAGGAAAATAGAAAAAGCAAACCCCAGTTTAGGCTGCTGAAGGAAAAGACTGGGAAGATTCAAGTGGAGACAGGAGTCTCCATCATGTCCCTATCCCCATTTTACTACACTAGAAACTTCAGAGAACTTCTTCTAGGATGAATATAGGAATCCCTCTTCGTTGAGCTGAGTTACCTCACTCCTAATGGGAGACATCCTTCATGTTTTACTATCTGCTATATATCCTCTTACCTTCTCTAATACCTTCTCTGATTCCCGTTATATTATAGAAATAAGCAAATGGGTTTTCTTGGCAAAGTGGTATGTGCATTCATAATGGAATTGGTATTTGGAGGGAAAGAGGTTAAACCTTGGATATAGAGTTTAAGGTCTTCCTCCTCCTCCAAAATGAATAGTGATCAGAAGTTAGCTTGAACCTGATCACATTCCCTAACTTAACGATATTGAATAAGAGATATAATTCTAGCTTGGTACCCCGCCCTTCTCTCTCAAAAGAGCAGAATTTCCTGCTTTTCCTCTTGGCAGGAATTAAAGTCTCCAGTGGAGAAGGGTGTGGGGAGAAGCAGCTAGAGATGTCTATTCTGCCTCCCTTTGAGTCACAACCTCCATGCTACATGCAGGGAGATAGCCCTCACTACATACAGACTCTCATGACACATAGGAAGTCTTTCTATACTCATGCACAATATATACTGAGGATAAGGTCCATCCTGAATGAGAGTAAATATGCATACATATCTCAAATAATCTTGAAGATTTTGAATTATTTTAAGCCACATCTCAGAAATGTTCAAATTATTATTGTTTTTTATCTTGGAATATGAGTGATGAAAAGGTCATCAGCACTGACATTTTCTTGTTATTTGCTTGTTCTTAAATTATTAGTATTATCTTTGATCTGTAGTTTCTTTGAAGGAATCTTTTTTTTTAAGTTTTTTTCCTCATTTTTTGAGAATTATTAGTAGATAATATGAACAAAGACAAAACAGTGCATGCTCTCACCCTACTGGGGAGATTTAATATGTATTCATATAAGTAAACAAAGGCATCTCTTTTACATCATGACTTTCCCCATTATGGTTTTACTACATCATGGGTAAACATAAGAAATTAAATGGGAGGGGGCAGCTGAGTAGTTCAGTGGATTGAGAGCCAGGCCTAGAGACAGGAGGTCCTAGGTTCAAATTTGGCCTCAGACACTTCCCAGCTGGGTGACACTGGGCAAGTCACTTGACCCCCATTGCCTACCCTTACCACTCTTCTGCATTGGCTCCAATACAGAAGGTAAGGGTTAAAATTTTTTTTTTAAATTAAAAATGAAATGGGAATTTGAGGAATAGTTTTGTAGAAACTATAGGTGACATATAAAGGCCAGAAGTTGACACAGAAAAAGTTTAGAAACTCAGAAATGCATTAACTATATGTATAGTATTGAATTTTACAGTTAGAAACTATAAACATCTCATGAAAGAAAAATTCAGACTTCTTCTCTGAGAGAGAGGGCAAAAACATTTTAACTAGATTTTCCAGATGGCAGAAATGCCATGCCCCTAACGGGATACTTGTACAAACTAGCAATCAGCAAGCATTTGTAAATCACCAGCTTTGTGCCAGGCATTCTAGGACTATAGATACAAAAAAAAACTCTGTCTTCAGAAAGCTATCTTTTTTCATTTTATTTTTTGTTAATTTATTTATTTATTAAGAATATTTTCCATGTTTACACGATTTATGATTTTTCATTTGTATTAAAATTACAATTGAACCAATAGGAGATGAGGAGATTACTGAGAGAGGAGAGATAAGAGGAAGTAGGACATATCCCTAGGGTACAGTCAGCCTGACTTAGGGGGAAGAATACACTTCAATTTGAAGAAAATAGCCCATTCCATTTTCATACAATTCTAATTAATTGGTATTTTTATCGGGAGGTAAATCTTGCCCTTTTCAATTTTTTTTCCAATTGCTACCATCTCTGACCTCTGGGGCCAACCAGAATAAGTTTATTCCCTCTTTTAGATGACTGCCTTTCAAACCCTCAAAGATCCTAATTCTCTTCTCCCTGATAAACTTTGATTTGTAGAGAAGGATAAAGCAAAATAGACTTTTCCTTGAGCCATTATGCACCCACTACTTTATCTAGTCTGAGCCTATACACATGAAACATAATGTCTCTCATTAGTCTCTACCAGATCCTTCCCCAGCACCCCTCTGAAACGTAGGAAGAGAGGAGCCACTGTCAGTTCTTTGACAACACTGGATGAATCTATACCATGTGAAAACCAGGAAGCATTTTTCAAGACATTTGATTGCATTAAAATCATCACTCTTCTGTTTTGCTATAAATTGAATTCCCTACACAAACAACAAGCTGGTTGCCATAAATCCTCAGCCTCCATCTGGAAAACTCAGCTTTGTACATGGATCTCTACATCATAAATTAAGAATATTGTCAGATTTGAACATACCCTAGAGAAACTGGGACAGCGTGTACAATTGAAGACATAAACGGCACACGCCAACCTGTAACAGCACCCATGGCATTAATTCTAAATAGATGACACATGAACTTCAAAGAACATGTTTACAATTCGCTGGGTAACAAAGCTAGTCAGGGCTGACTGAAAGGGATTAGAAATGAATGTTTCTGTTTGCTAGGTAGGGAATGAATGAGCTGCCCTGGGATGCACACACAGAGATTAGTGACCAATGTGCAAGTTTATAGCTGTTCTTCTTGGTAGACTGGACCAAAAATACATGCATATATACACGAATATATATATATGTATATATATAAAGAGATGAAATTTCTGAAATTATTTTATTAACATTATTTATTAACATTAACATTTTTACAAATAGTAAAATGGATTTATCTAATCAGTATTTGACTAAAAGCAAATGTTGAAGGACTTGGCTTTATTTTAATATAATTTTATTATTTTTATTTTTATATAATAAATTATATTTTATATAATGATTTAATAAGTCAAATGCACTTTTGTATTGGGGGATATTTTTAATATTTAATCTTAATATTTGGGGATGAGTAGTTCTATGATTCCAGGATAACTAGGTGGTGCTATGGGTAGAGTGTCGGGCCTTAAATCAGAAAGACTCATCTTTCTGAGTTTGAATCCAGCCTCAGATACTTCCTAATTGTGTGATCCTGGGCAAGTCACTTAATTCTGTTCGCCTAGTCTCCCCATCTGTAAAATAAGCTGGAAAAGGAAATGCAGTACTCTGGCTTATAAGACCAGAGAGGAGGAGGGATGTGTATGTGTGTGTGTATGTGTATAAAAGGCACATAGCTATATGCAAGATAAATTGGAGATAAATTCAGAGGGAAAACATTAACATTAAGGGGTATTGAGAGCAATTTCTTCAAGAAAATGAGATTTGACCTAGATCTTGAAAGAATCTAGGAAAGCCAAGAGACTGAAATTAGGAGGAAGAGAATTCCATGCATTGAAGACAATGAAAATATACAGAATTGAGGTGGAATGTTATGTGGGATGAAATGCAAGAAGCCAGTGTCACTAAATTATGATTTCATATGGAAATAGTAAAGTGTAAGAACAGTTCTAGACTCTTGGTGCTCATATTAATTCCTTTCATCTCTTTACATATATAGAAAATACATTTTCATATTTTTATATACATGCAGGTTTTAGATACTAGGGGACCGGAGGGTCTTGCTCTTTAGAGTAATTATTTATCTAGCAATTATTAATTATCTGTTAAGCAGTAACTAATTTAGACTTCAAAGAACTATCAGTAAAATACATCACCCATCTTGGCAGAAAAGTGGAGGGTTACAAATGTTGCACATGGTCTCAAACATGTCCAAAGTGTTGGCTTGTTTTGCTTAATTCTGTTTCTTTGTTAAAATGCAGGGTTCTATAATGAGAAGTGTTATTAGGAAGCAATAATAATGAAAAAGGAGAGAAAAGCTTGAATATTTTTAAAAGTTTATTATATAATTGAAATCCTATTCATTTATGTTCTGCAGACTTCTGTCTTGTACCTAGAATCAGAACTTTTTTTTTCAGGGATTTGAATAATAAATAAGAAAATAAGCTAAGTTAGCTTCAGATATCATGCTCATCATGAAGTTGTAGTCAAGGGTGAGTAATCAAAATAACAATGGAAACTTCCCTCCACCTCTGGGGGTCTGCCTCAGTCTTCTCTAGCTTCAGCCATCTGTGTTTCTTTCATATCTGTATGGATGCGAGTAGCTACACATCTTCAAACAGCTCACCAAAAAAAAGGCAAAATGAGGTGAAGAGTCCCTATGATGAGAGACAAACTGAAAACAAACTTGATTAGATTATTAGGAAAATCAACATGCAAAAGCTGGGTGGTGACTCTTCAGTACTTTAAGAAAGTAGGTCTTGAGACATAAGGGTTTAAATATGTATGTTTATGTGTAAATATATAGACATATAACATATTGTATATGTATTATATACAAATATATGCATTTATGCACATATATGTATATCTTGTTATTTCTCTCAAGCCCTCACCTCTTCCCAACCAAAAGAGTTAGATAGTGCTTCCTTTCTAGACGATCAGATGCCAAGGCTCTGCAATCCCATGGATCATCAGTGGAAGGAACCCTCTGTATATCCTGTCTGCTCCAATTAGACTATCATTTCCTTAAGAGTATGGGTTGTCTTATTTTTCTCCTTGTGATACCTAAGGCTTAGCACAGTTCTTGGCATACTGGACCTAAAGAATTATTTTTCATCCATTCATTTATTCATTTGAGAAAGTGACAATCTAAGCAGAAGAATTGAATTCTCCCATCTTCAGACAAAACCACTTGATCTCAAGCATCTCAGGTGAGTTACTAGGTGAAGAGTTTCATGTATTAAAAACAGGAACCAAAAAGAAAAGGGATATAAAACTATGACTATTTTGCCTGGAGAAAAGAAACTCAGGTGGTGATTAAATAAAATATTCCTAGTGTAAAAATGACAGATTAGTCTAAAGCAGAGGTTTATTCTCTAAATTCTCTGATTACAGAACTAGAAAAAATGTTTTAATAGAAGGAATTTTAAAAATTAGACAGCAAGCCTGGTAGTGGGAATGATTATGGAGAAGAGTGGCAGAGTCCCATAAATGAATTCCAAAACTGAAAGCGATTTCAGGATCACTTCCCACCTAGCTGAGAAGTCCCCTAGCAACATTCCTAACAAGTGGTCATTAGATCCGTCTTAAAGATCTCCAGTGGAGGGAAACTCCCCTGGGGAGCCCCTTCTACTTTTGGAGTGCTATCAATGCTAGGGAATTTTTTCCTTCCATAGAGCTAAAATTGACTTCTCTGCTATTTCTACCCACTGATTCTTATTTTGCCCTCCAGTGCCAAAGAGACTAAGTTGAATCTCTCATCCAGAGAATTGCTTTTTAAATATTTAAGCTATCACACTTCCTTATCACCCCCCTTCTCTTTTCCAGGTTAAATGTTGCCAGCTCTTTCAAATGACACTCATATGACAAAATATCCAGTTCTCTGAACATCCAACATGCATTCCAGTGTACTTATGTTCTTCAGGTGCCCAGACCTAAATAATCAAAATCATCTATTTCAGTGATTCCCAAAGTGGGTGCCACCACCCCCTGGTGGGTGCTGCAGCAATCCAGGGAAGCGGTGATGGCCACAGGTGCATTTATCTTTCCTACTAATTGCTATTAAATTTGTAAAAAAATTAATTTCCAAGGGGCTAAGTAATATTTTTTCTGGAAAGGGGGCGGTAGGCCAAAAAAGTTTGGGAACCACTGCTCTATTTCTACCTTCGGAGCCTTTATATGATATATAGTATACTTCCACCTCAATCAATCAGGCAACCAACATTTATTAAGCACCTACTTTGCACCAGGCACTATATCAATTGTGTTTCTCACTTCATACTTCCTTTCCTAAATTCTCTCCACCGTGTTTCAATCCTCTTGTTTCAATATTTTACACAATTATCCAACATTTATTAAATACTTTCTACATACCAGGCACTCTACTTAGTACTAGAAATGTTGTTCAGTCATTTTTCAGTCTTATCTCATTCTTTCTGACTTCCATTCAGGATTTTCTTAGCAAAGATACTGGAGTGGTTTGCTACTTCCTTCTCCTTTTGCCATTTTATTTCTCATTTTACAGATGAGGAAACTGAGCCCAAGAAAGTTAAATAAATTACACAGCTAGTTAAGTGTCTGAGGCCAAATTTTTTTTTTACTTTTTTTTTAAACCCTTGTACTTCGGTGTATTGTCTCCTAGGTGGAAGATTGGTAAGGGTGGGCAATGGGGGTCAAGTGACTTGCCCAGGGTCACACAGCTGGGAAGTGGCTGAGGCCGGGTTTGAACCTAGGACCTCCTGTCTCTAGGCCTGACTCTCACTCCACTGAGCTACCCAGCTGCTGAGGCCAAATTTGAACTCAGGAAGACAAGTCTTCCTGACTGCAAGCCTGGTACTCTATAAGCTGCCCTGACTCACTAGGAACACAGACAGATAATGAAAGTACTTGCCCTCCAATGCTTAGATTCTGATGAAGGGGATTCTTTTTAATAAGTACACTTTCATTAACCATAACCCAGTCAGGAGTCACATCCCACCAAAACTCAGTGATATTTAGGAAACTGAATTTACCTCCTTGTGTTATGATATTCCATGGTTGTGAGTCTTGGAATATAATGGTTTCTAAAGAACTAAAAATAAATTATTAACAAAGGGAAACTGAGGACCTCAAAAGGGATGTGAACAGGCGGCTACATAGACCCAATAAATATCTGTGGGAAGAGAAGATGAGCTAGCCATGAGGCAAAGGTAAGAAATGACATTTGAACACCCAGGGTCTTCTACTGATCCCTCTGAAAACCAGGAGAAAGCAAAGATCTCCAGAAAGCAATTTAATCTCCTTGGACATTTTGTGGCTATGTATAGGACATGGGCAGGAATGGCTTGTCACTGGAGAACATTTCAAAAAGACTGAGGTCTTAGATTTGGGATGTCTGAGTTAAGATCTCTGGGTGACTTTCTCATGTTTATATTGTAAGGATTTGTCAATAAGCATATACAGCCATAGGTTTTATTATTGCCTCTTTTCTTGGATAATATCTCCAGCTGATTATTGTCCCTTCTCCACAGATATTTTTCTGTGTTATATCTGCTTCTTTCTGTGGCAACAGATATATGTAAGCAACTTTCTCTTTCAGCCCATTATCAATTTAAAATTCTCTCAATTATATTCACAAATTTCCAGGCAATTATTTTTATTGTCTCTCCCTAGATGCCCTTCATTGCTACAAAGGGCTTCTCATTCCAGGAGTTCAAGCCATGCTTCAGAAAAGCAAAGCTCATTCCTAACAGCAATCTCTTTACATTTTCCAAATGTTCATTTCCAAATCCTGGTTCTGCTACTGCTGCCTCTGCCTTGTATCAGTAGCAGTGTTTTGAAAAAAAATTTACTGTCGATGCTACTAACATCTTTGTTTTCTTGCCCAGGACCTCACTCTCTCTAATGACTTCTTGGATAGTTTTGAGGGAATTATTTGTTCTCACATTAATTGCCCATAATGAATAATTGTCATGAACGAAGACAAATTTCATGAAGTCTTCTTTTTTTAGGCCTAATATATGCTTCAAGAGGATAAGACCTCTCTATGGCCATTGCAAAGTAGTAAAGTAGCAATAATGGTACTCCTGAGCAAAAAGTCAACTTCCTTCACAATTTATTTCTTTTTTTCTAATCCATACTGGACAGCCTCTCTCCTGGTAACACTCGTGGATCCTTCTTATTCCTTTGAAGATGAGATTAATCCAAAGACGATCCCTAAGATATTCTAAATCTCCTTTCCATGTTTATTGCCTAAGTCCCAAAATTCAATGGACCCTTCTTCCTGCTTTCCTTCTCTTGGGGACACTCTTCCCCTTTGCAACTTTCTGACTCTGATTTAGATTTGCCTCCTGCCATTTCAGCCTCCATCCCCACTTTATTCCCTTTGGAATATTTCATTCTTCCAGCATGGGGAAGGGAAGTACTCCATTCTTCCCTCTTTTGATCTTCTCTCATAAGGAGATGAATCTTCCATTTTATGTATAGTAGCTGTGACTTATCATTAGCAGAAACACAGAAACAGAAAGCAATGCTTCTCTGAACATCATTACAAATGCCTTCTTGCCCTACCATACTTTCTGGAAAAGAGTTCCTCAGTTCTCTACCAGCTCTCAGCTGTCACAGCAAACCAATCAGCAAGAGTTTATGTCTATAGCCAACTTTCCCATCTCTTCTCATGATTTGACACTACTTCCTCTCTTTCTTAATTGCATTTTATTCATGATGAGCAGTTTTTTGGCAAAGAGATAATGCAGACCAAAATTATCCTCAGTAACTTAAGAGAAGTTCTTATGCAGAGCTCTAGCTTTGGGTCACTTCTCCCTTTTTCCTCTCTTCTCTCTCTTTTCCTCTCATCAATGATAAAATCACAAATACCTACCCATCTTTCCTCATATCAGTGAAGACAGAATATACCTACATCCTCTATGGATTTAAAGGCAAAAAGAACCTTAGAAATAGTTTAGTCCAGTGTCTTCATTTTTAAAGAGAAGGAAATAAAATCCCACAAGAATGAAATGATTTGCACAAGGATAGCCAGAGTTGAGATTCTCATCCAGATTCTTTAACTACAAACCTACTGTTGTTCTCACTATACTATACTACCTCTCCAAATGACAAACATTCACTTCATTCTGGACTGTTCTGCTTAGAAACAGGGTAAGAGGTGGAACTATAGAACTTGTTTATGATCCTTGCAATTGCTTAACATTAGGATTATTTTTTAATTTTTACTTGCTTTCTATTTTAGAATCAATACTCAGTATTGGTTCCAAGGCAGAAGAGTGATAAGGGCTAGGCAATTGGAGTTAAGTGACTTGCCCAGGGTCACTCAGGTAGGAGTGTCTGAGGCAAGATTTGAAAGCAGGCCCTCCCATCTCTAGACTAGGCTTTCACAATCCTCAGAGCCACCTAGCTGCCCTTCACATTAGAATTCTTTGGAAAACTTTGAAACTCCATAAAAATGTGAGTGATAAATACTTTCACTGAAAATAAAGGCAAACTAAGTCTCAAAAGCAAGAAACTCTCTCATTGTTAGAGATGTTTTGCCAGGTTAGTAGCAAAAATGGATTTTACACAGGTGTCTCTGCCTCCTACTCTCCTTCTGTACCATTTGGGGAAGTTGTGTGGCCCAAAAGAATATGCACTGGATTGAGAGTCCGATGACCTGGGTTCAAATCACCAGATCTATCATTAGCCACCTATGTGGCCTTGGGCCACTCAGCTAAACTCTGTGAATCTCTGTTTTATCAACAGTAAAATGAGAAGGTTGGCCCAGTTGGCCATATACGGTCACTTATGACTCTAAACCTATGCTCTCATGACTCCCATGAAGATTATGTATTACTTCATTATATGTTTACCAAGTAAGTGCTGCCAGATCCCAGAAGCTTCTATGATCATCACAAACCCTCCAGATGAACTTATGTATCTCCTCTGATAAGAAGGTGACCTTGGCTGCTTCTGTCCCATGAAATTCCAATCTGGGCCTTATAATCCAAGACAAGCCACCCGTTCACCCTAATCACCAACAGATGACTTAAGAAATTAACATTTTTTTGAGAAAGTAGTTGAGAAATCATTATAAAAACATGCAAAATGTGGTCAACAGCAGGGACACAGCATGAGGTTTGAGCCAAACAGTGAAGCCTTTAGAAGACCACTTTAAACTCTAAAGATCAGGGTAGTAGACCCGAGGCATATTGTAGCACTTAGTCTCAGTAGGAGCCAGAAGTATTCTTCATCCTGCTATCTTGGTATTGGTGAGAGAGTATAATGCTAATTATTTTTTAAAAAAATTTTTAAGGAAAAGGAAAATTGTTTCTATCAAGGTATCCTAAATGGTTGTATCTGGGAGCATACCAGTTAGGGCAGCCCAGGTATTAAAAAGGATCCCTTTTGCAAAATGAAGATAAGCAATTATCTCATCCCCAGATGAGGAGAAATAGACCATCAGCAATATAATTCAATTTTTTAAAAACTTACATTAATAAAAAGAAACTTACCAAGTACTTACCCGTGTGGAGTACCATGTTCAGTTCTGAGAGCAGCAGACATGTCTCACAGAGCTTATGTGTGAATAGGGCACATGGGGAGAAATATGTCACGTACATAAAGAGCTATAGATATATAGCTATATATATATCAAATAGAACTTGATAAGTGCAAGCACACAGGTGAGAAGCACATGAAAAATACTGTACAAAGTTGAAGAAAGCAAAAATGCTTTTTCAACCAAGGTAATAAGGGAAGACTTCATGGGAAAAGAGGTGGCGAGGATTTCAGCACACAGAGGGCGGGGGATTTCAAGAAGAGGGAATAGGGTGAGCAGAAGTAGAGAGGTGGAAATCTATAGATTGTAGAAAGGTAATACAGGCAATTAGCAAGGTTTGGCTGGAAAGTGGAGTACATAGTTGGGCAGAATATGGAATTTGGACAAGAGCCAATATATCTGTGAAAGAGTCTACCTATTATCTACCTGGAAATTGTTATGAGTTGCCATATCATTATTTAAAATTGTTTGGACACCCAGGTGCTGATAGTTTGGGTCTTTTTTTTTTCTCTTTTTTTCTATTCACCAGAATGCAAAGCCGAACAAGACAAAGCCTGGAAAAACACCAGAAGCTGTTCGACAACTTTTACTCATGAGAGGTAATTTGGCATCTGGTTTCGCTTATAGAACCATCAGTATCTCTCAATTCTTTCACTTAAGAAGCATCTTTCAAGATATGACACTAAACACAAAGCAGGGGAGGGAGAGGGAGAGAATCTCTTTATCAGGGACAGAAATTCCTTCTTACATGAACTACAGATATCTTTTTTTCCCCCTTTAAACTCTTACCTTCTGTCTTAGTATCAGTTCTGAGACAGAAAAGCAGCAAGAACTAGGCAATCAAGGTTGAGACTTGCCCAAGGATCAAACAGTTAAGAAATATCTGAGGCCACATTTGAACCCAGGTCTTTCTGCCTCCAGGCCTGGCACTTTATCCACCCTGCCACCCAAAGGCTCCCAGATGTCTTTCAGTGCAAACAGAAAGCATAGATCTAGAGTCAGAAAGTACCTTGTAGATTAATTCAAACTCCTCATTTTTCACACGAGGAAATTAAGCCCCAGGAAAATGACTTGCCTAAAGTCACACAAATATTGAAAGTTAGAATTAAGATTTGAACCCAGGTCCTCTGAATCTAGATCAAAAGGTTTTTCCACTTTGCCAATACAGGATTCTCTCTCTCTCTCTCTTTTTTAATCAAACAACAGCAATGAATTTGCTTCTAAATCTATGCTTCCATAGAAACATTACAGTGATTATCTAAGGAAATAGTAAGGTGGTGTGGTGGCATAATTTGACAGTCAGCCTTTAGAAGACCTGGGTTCCAGTCCTGCCTTTGCCAAATACCAGCTATATGACTCTGAATACGTCATTTAAACTTTCATTGCTCCAGGTGAGTGTGTTAGTAAGATTGTAAGTTGCAGATCTGCATTGGTAGAAGGAGTTTCAACAACAGGAGTTCCCCCTATACTGAAAAAAAATCACCATTCTAAGGCAAAATAAAGACAAAACTTGGGGGTCTAAAGATAGACAAGTATCTAATGTGTAACATCCAGGAACTGGGGTGAGATGCTAGTAATATTTTTATTGAAAAAAATCCCACTTCCCAGGATACAAAGTATTGATATAATAAGTAAATTAAGTCTCACATGCTGCAGTAAAGTTACAAAGTTACCTGAAGACAGGGGGAGAGGTGTCACAGAAAACATTATTTCAATTCTTTTTATTTAACACTACATTTATTTGTTTGTTTGTTATGTTTAAGTTCTAGACATCTCCCTCCCTCTAATCCCCACACTAGAGAAGGCATCATTTGACCCCAATATATATATGTATATATATATATACATATATATATATATAATTATGTCTTAGTTATTTCTATTTATCAGTTCTTTCTCTGGAAGTGGATATACACAAGTCATTCTTCAAACAATATTTCTGTTGCTATATATAATGTTCTCTTGGTTCTGCTCGTTTTGCTCTTCATTATTTCATGTAAATCTTTCCATGTTTTTGAATTAACCTGTTCATATGTCCTATTGCACAGTAATATCCCATCACAGTCATATGCCAAAACTTGTTTAACTCCCTGTTGATGGGTATCCCTTCAATATCCAATTCTTTGCTACACAAAGAGAACTGTTATAAAAAATATTTTAGAACACATAGGTGCTAGAACGTATAATTTTCAAACTTCATTTAAGACATACAAAAGCCATAGCCTGGCTTTGTCAGAGAAAGATCAAGGGATGGGAGGGGGACGTTGCGGGGTGGGGGTGGGGGAGGAACTTGGGGGAGTCGTGAGCATACAGGACTGCAATCCAAGACACTCTAAATTCTGTTCCTGGCTCTCACTCGCCCTCACCCTCAGTTTCTCCATTGCAAATGAAAAGTACAGTTTTCCCCCTTGGCAACTTGCTATTAGCAAGGTTTTATTTTAAGATAATATCTTTAAAGTTTGGGACATTCTGGGAAATTATCTAGGAATTGTATTTGCTACAGTGTATTATAACAAAGTCAGGACCCTCTTTCCAGCCCCCTGGTTCTCCTCACCCTTGAGATCTCATTCTCCCCTGGATCCAGTTTCCTAGTCCTCTCCACATCAGATCTCTCAGGATGATTTTGTACCAAACAGACTACCTGGAACAATCTATATAGGCCATGAGCCCAGGACCTGGAGCTATTCATGTAGCACCCTAAAGTCAGGAGGTGCCCAACAGGTTTGTCTCTGGCAACTTAAGACTTTTGGGAACAGACGGCACATCAAACAACCCAGTAAATTTCATCCTGGTACTGACTGGAATGAAATTTTTTAGTGCATCTATTAAAAGGTCCCTAAATCCATTAAAAGGATTCAGTTATAGAAATCTACTCCAAGGACATCATTCTACAATGTTCTTTTTGTAGAAACCTGATGCAGTCTGATTTTGTGGCAACAGGAAATGCAGAGGACTTCCTTTATCCAAGCAGTCTTTCTCTAGGCCTTCTGAGTATTAGTCTATTAACATCAAATGTTTCACTAAGTCATCCTATTAATCTTCTTGTTAAGCTCATTAGGGAACCTTAATAAACTTTAGTACTAATTTTTTCAAGAACATGGGAGTTCTGCAAATTAGGCAATAATAACAGCATTATGAAGCTGTCAGAAATATTTCAATCTACAGCATAACATTTATCAAGCACCTCCTTGGTACAAAGAATTGTATATTAGGTGTCAGGTATACAAAGTCAAAAGACTGCCTTCAAGGAGCTTCTAGTCTACTGAGAAGATACATCATAAAGGCAAGTAAATTTAAGTCCTATCTGTCCCTTAGTACCAGTACGACCCTGAGAAAACCACACCTTCTTTGGACCTTGATTTTCTTATCCGTTAAATGGGAAGGTTGGACTAGGTAACCTCTAGGATTCCTTCTTACTCTAAATCTATTATCATAAGTAAATAAAAATAATTTCTTTCTTTTTTTAGCATTTGAATGGACTTTTACATTTATTTTTTACTCTCCAATAATGTGTTGGCATTTGTTTCCTAATATCTTGAGTTGCAAGTTCTCTTCTTTCCTCCCACCACCCAAGATGATCAACAAGCAATTCAGTATTCGTTATACATGTGCTGTCTCATAAAATATATTCCCGTATTCAAAATTTTGTGAAAAAAATACATCTTTAAAAAGTCTTTGAAGAAAATAAAGTGAAAAATGATATCCCTCAAACTGTGTTCAGAATCCATCAGTTCTTTCTCTGGAGGTAGATAGCATTTTTCATCATGACTCTTTTGGAATTGTCTTGGATCATTGTATTGCTCAGAATAGCTAAATCATTCATAATTGTTCTTTGAACTGTACCATGCACAGTGTTCTCTTGGTTCTGCTCACTTCATTTTGCATCAATTTAAGTAATTCTTTCCAGGTTTTTTTTTAAATTCTCTTGCTCATCATTTCTTATAGCACAATAGTATTCCATTATAATTGTATCCTATAGCTTATTCAGCCATTCTCCAATTGATGGACATCCTCAATTTGCAAGTCTTTGCCACCACAAAAAAGGGATGTTATAAATATGTTTGTAAAAATACATTCTTTTTTCCTTTAAAAAAAACTCTATGGAAACAGATCTAGTCTTGGTATTGCTGGATCAAAGAGTATGCACAATTTAATACCCCTTAGGGCATAGTCCCAAATTGCTCTCTAGAATGGTTGGATCTGTTCACAGTGCCACCAACAATGCATTAGTGTCTCAGTTTTCCCACATCCCCTCCAACATTCACCATTTACCTTTCTGTCATATTAGCCAGTTGGCCAGGTATAAAGTGATACCTCAGAGTTAATACAAAGTAATTTCAAAAAGGAGAGGAAGGACAGGGCAGGTGGGACTGCTTAGGAAAGGTCCCATGTAGAAGAAAACACTTGGGTTGTGCTCTGTGAGAGAATTAGTGATACTAGGCAAAAGTGAGGAGGGACAGTTAAGAGACTCCCTATGCAAAATGGCCCATGAGGTGCAAAGAATCATGAAATAATAAATAAGTTCTAAGCATATAGAGCTAATGGCCTAATTGTATTCAGTGTCGTATTCTAACACTATTGTCAGATAAGTTATTGGTATACCTCCAATTTACTCTAAAGCTGTATAAACTGTGTTTTATTGAGGTCCCTAGTTTTGATTATTATTTCTGGGGTATCCATTAAGGCTTAGGTTTGGTTTGGGGACCCATGACAGGAGAAAGATGCAAATTATAAACTAAACTCAACAGGAAACCAAATTGAAATTTCAGGAGCGAAGTGTGTGTAGGAAGGAGGGTAAAGGGACAAGGGGAATTGGAATGAATGTGAAAAGAGTTTAAAATATGTGACTTAAGGAAGGGGTAAAAAAAGTCTCCAAGTATCAAGGGGGAGAAGAACCTTGTAACTCAGAACAAAAGCTCTAACCAGAAGTAATGGGATACAATTGAAGGAGGGAAAAATCAAGATGGCTATCAGGGAAGACTTCCTGATGATGAGAGCTATTGAATTAGAGGATAACCTCCCAAGGGAATTGGTGGAAGCTTCCTTCACTCAGGACACCAAAAACTAGACAGAGGGAAATACTAGAGGATCCATTGAAAGGAGAAATCCTGCACTAACAGGGAGTGAAACAGATAACCTGGAAGGTCTTTGCTATCTAGACTTGCTTTCATTACAGTAATATAATCCTTTGGGGGGCTTTGAAGAAAAGTTGTAGGGAGTGAATTTATTTAAATTTTTAGTGAACTTAATTCTGATAGAAGGTGCTGCATTGACATCATGTGAGACAAAAGCCCTCTATTCACCCATACAACACATACAACTAGGGATAAGTTCCCTATCTGGCTCACTCTACCAAGTGTGTCTCAAGTCCTGGTATGTCAGAGTTCTGTGTGTCCCTTGAAATCCTTGCTTTTCTTCTATCAACAACAAAGAAGCTACTCAATACATTAGCTGCAGTTATTCATAACAACATAAATATAGGTTATTCTTTGAGGGGAAAAAAACTTAAATGCACCACTTTGAAACAACCTTGTTAGGAAGGAAGGGTTAAAAAAAAACTGATAATCATTATAAGCAATATCACTTGCTTTTAAAGCATGCAGTGGATGATTCTTGGTTTTCTTATTCCCTCTCAGGAAGTTCCATAGATTTGGATCTGATTTCTAGACACACTTGAATTCAGGCACAAACATAGTTGAAAGGGCACTGCATTTGAATTTAGAAACCTTAAGTTCACTTCTCTGTTCAGCCAATAACTAAGCAAGCCCTTCTTTGGACATCAACTTTCTTCATCTCTCAAACAAGAAAACTGAATTCAATCTTTGACCTCAGGGGTCTCAGCAGTAATAATCTATGAAATCCTTAGTGTAAATTCATATTCCCATTCCCCATCTCCTGTCCCACCTCCAACCTCCTTCATTTATCCTCTCAAGAAATCAACCTTTTTCTCTTATTTAGAACTGGTTTGGAGCACTTTAGGGGGAAAGATATTTGTTTATAATTGACTCAGAATATAGCTCCTCACCCCCATGGCACCGATCCAGATATATCCACTTCCCTGATCTCCCTGGTGTTCATTTCCTGGATTTCTTGTTTCTGTCTTTTTTTTTCTTTTCCCTTTCTTTTTTCTTTAGGGATCTGTGCACTTAACCTCAAAGTGTTAGCAGAGCTCCACACATAATCCTGACAGCTGAATTCATCCCAGATCCAGCCCTTTGATTTTTCCTGAGGAGTGTGTACAAATCTGGCTGTGGGCTGGGTTTTTGTTTGCTAGATCTATCTTCTGCCAAACACAATTAATATGTAAACTTGCCTATTTGGTCGTCCATCCTCCCCATTTACTAAATAACATGATAAGAAATGCATTGCTCCTTCTCCAGATCATCCAGAGACTATTTGCAAGAAGTCTATGATAACAGAGAATCATAGCTTAAGAACTGGAAGATAGCATAGGAGCCATCTAGCCTGAACCCCTTGTATCAGAGAAGAAGAAACTGGGACCCAGCAAGGTTAAATGCCTTGCCTGGCATCATACAGAGAGTAAGCATTAAAAAAATGGAATTTGAAGCCAAGACAACTCCAGAGCCAGGGCTCTTTTCACTGAGCAACACTGCCTAATCGTCACCTTTTTGTGCAAACTTGACCTACAATGCCAGTTTAGTTTTTCCATTTGTTGACTTCATTCACATTGAGGGTGTAAGCTGCAGAACATGAAGTCTCAGAGAGCAGGACATACGTACAGAATTGTGACTTAAGTGTGCTAAGTCCCAAGTTTTAGGCTCTGACCAATGAAGGCCACGTACAAGTGGAAAATCCAACTTTGCATCTCAGGTTCAACTTGCAATTGTCCATGAGATTCCCAGCAAGTATTGGCTGTGAAGGATTACAGATTCAATTACTAATCTCCTGTTGACCCTATTTCTTATAGTGCAATGGGCTTTAATGGAAAACAGGGCTTTTCTAAGACGTCCCACAAGATTTGGAAGGTATCCTAGTTGATGCATGTCTACAAAGGTCAGAACTTGTTTCTTCCCTCCCACTCCCAAACTGGAAGGAAGCAGGCTAACAACCCAGTGAGAGGAATGAATTTCGCAGGGAGTTTGAAAAGGTCGGTTGCCTTCATTTCCCCGCTTCATAACCCCAGACAAAGACTGCTATATAGTTACTACCAATTAGGGGGTGGTGTACCTGCCAGACTGTAATGCAAATGAGCCATCAATTCTATGTGAATCTCAGTGACCTGACCACAAGTCCAGATTGACTATGGGTCAGACAATATGGAGCCTGCTGGTCATTGTTTTTAACCTATGGAAAAACCAAAAAAAAAAAAAGACTCAAAATAAAAAACAGATCACCTAAGAAGTCATGATGCTTCTCATAGTTCACTGGAGGGGAAACAACATGAAGGAATGAAATGCCATGATTTCAAGCCTACAAATACTTGGACAGAAGGTAAATATAAAAAAATAAGCCATAGTTCTTGAACCCTTACCAGTGTCCCCTTTCTCCTCAAAGGCATTCTGTTTTAAGAGTCATGAATCTCTGTGTCTAAAGTAGCTAGCCAAGAGCTTCTTTGACAAAGTGCCTGATGTAAACTTGTAATATAGTACAGGAGTGATAACCCCCCCAGTGACCCCGGGAATAAATGTATCTCGCTATCTACAGGAGCGTCTGTTTCAACTCAGCACCAGTCCATTGACTCCTTGTACTTCCAACATGGCAGCAGAGTTATCGCCACTCTGTTAGCCCTCCCACCCTTAAATGGGAGCTACACTTCAACAGAGAGCTCCAGTGTGTGTAGTAGCACCCCAGAGGAACTTTCTGGGCCCCCCTAGGTATTAGCCTGCTTCAAATCTGTAGGAGGGAAGTAAGTTTCCATATTTGTAGATACACATCCAAACCTATGTGAAACTTCTTTAAGAATAGAGTGATATCATGGAGTTGGGAAGGCACAGTGGACAGAGTATCTGGTCTGGAGTCAGGAAGATTCATCTTCCTGAGTTCAAATCTGGTCTCAGACACTTACTAGCTGTGTGACCCTGAGCAAGTCACTCAACCCTGTTTGCCTTAGTTTCCTCATTTGTAAAATGATTTGGAGAAGAAAATGGCAAACTATTCCAGTACCTTTACCAAGAAAACCCCAATGGTATCACAAAGAGTCATACAACACTGAAAACAATTGAACAATAAAATGAAGAGAGAAGCATGTACCTAGTTAAGCTTGAACCTTTGTGTAGGAATCAGTTGGCAATAATATGAGTTACTCTCTTGAACATTTTTCCCAATGAAAAGATGCCTACTCTGAAGGAATTGGCACCTTCTTTATATTCAAATATTTGTGTATGAGTATGAATTTATTTTTACATTTTCTTCAGAGAATTTTAACTATGGCAACAAGGAGGTCTTAATTTTGAAAAAATTAAAGTGAATAATAAGGTAATTTTGAGTTGATCAATTACAGCAACCTCTCTCTCTCTCTCTCTCTCTCTCTCTCTCTCTCTCTCTCTCTCTCTCTATCTATCTATCTTTCTCTCTCTGCTTTTACTAAACTGAAATACATTTCATCTCTCATAACTTCTACTGTAAACTCTATAGACCATACTCTTTGGCCCAGCGATACCACTACTAGGCCCATATCCCAAAGAGATAAAAAAAAATGGGGGTAAAGAAAGAGCCTGCTTGTACAAAAATATTTATAGCAGCTCTTTTTCTGGTGGCAAAGAAATGGAAACTGAAGTGTTGTCCATTAATTGGGGAATGAATAATAAATAAGTTGTCATATATAATTGTATTGGAATACTATTTGGCCATAAGAAATGACCAACAAAATGATCACAAAAAAACCCTGAAAAGACCTATATGAAGTGATTCAAAATGAAGTGAGCAGAAAAAGGAGAATGTTACAAATAGTACAAACAATAAAGGACAATGATCAACTGTGAATGACCTAATTATTATCATCAATACAAGGATCCAGACAACTCTAAGGGATTCATAAAGAAAATTACTTTCCACCACCATAGAAGGAATTGATGGAGTCTGAATGTAGGTTGAATTTTTTTCACTTTATTCCTTCCATGAATTTTTCTCTAGTGTAAGTGATATGTGACTTCTTTCATAGGATGAACATGAAAATATATATTATATGATAACACATGTACAATTAAATCACATTACCTGCATCTTGAGGAAAGGGGTAAAGTAGGAAAGAGAGTAGGAGATGGATCTCAAAATGTCAGAAAATGATTATGCAAAATTCTGTCAACATGTAATATGAAAAAAACAAAAAACCTACAGATCAAGATCCCCTTGAGGGATATAAGATTATTTGCTGTTGTTCAGTCATTCCAGTCATGTCTGACTCTTCATGACCCCATTTGGAATTTTCTTGACAAAGATATTGAAGTGGCTTGCCATTTCCTTCTCTAGCGCTTTATTTTACTTTATAGATGAAAAAAACTGAGGCCCAGGGTCACGCAGTTAATACCCAAGCTTGGATTTGAATTCCAGTCTTCCTGACTACAGACTCAGCACTCTATCCACTGCACCCTCTAGCTGTCCCAAATGTTACGTTTATGTCCAAGGCTAATATAACATGTTGGTGAAGTAGACAGAATAGGATCATAGTTATAGGGCTATAAAGGATTTTGAAGGCCAACTAGTCAATAGATGAATAATCTGAAGATCAGACAGTGTTGGTGACCTGCTGAAGGTCACACAGAGAGTAAATATTAGAGGTGATATTTGAACTCTGGTCTTCTGACCCAGGTCTGTGCTCTTTCCATTCTATATTCTACCACCTAAGCTTCATACCTCTGTTCTTCAAAGTATGTGCCTACGTGTTCTTTGTGGTGGCAAAAAATTGGAAAATGAGAGAATGTCCTTTGATTGAGGAATGGCTGAACAAATTGTGGTATCTGTTGGTAATGGAATACTATTGTGCTCAAAGGAATAAAGAACTGGAAGAATTCCATGTGAACTGGAAAGACCTCCAGGAACTGATGCAGAGTGAAAGGAGCAGAACCAGGAGAACATTGTACACAGAGATGGATACACTGTGGTACAATCGAACATAATGGACTTCTCTACTAGTAGCAATGCAAGACTCCAGAGTAAGGCTGAGGGATTTATGAGAAAGAAAACTAGCCACAATCAGAGGAAGAACTGTGGGAGGAGAAATACAGAAGAAAAACAACTGCATGAACACATGGGCTTATGGGGATATTATTGGGGATGTAGACACTAAACGATCACTCTAGTTCAACTATCAACAATATGGAATTAGGTCTTAATCAATGATACATTTAGACCCAGTGGAATCGCGTGTCAGCTAAGGAGTGTTAGGGGGCTTGGGGGAGAGGGAAAAAACATGAAATATGTAACTATGGGAAAATATTCAAAATAAAAACTTAAAAAAAATCATGTGCCCAGCATAGTGGCTTCCACATAAAAAGTATTCAAGGATTATTGGTTGTATGAATGCCTAAAGGTAGACTTGTTCCCTAGCCAGCTTGCCCCAGCACCATCCTGTCCTCATACCTGTCCTGCATTTTCCACCATTAGAGTCATTTGTAAGATTAGATAAAAGGGGCAGAGTCATTGACTCCAGATGGCAATGGTTCACAGTCCAGGTTCTGTTAGAGTTGTAGATTTTTAGAAGAAACCTTAAAGGTCATTTGATCTGGTCTCCTACTTGAGAGATGAATCCTTTGCAAAGTATTAATCAAGCAATCAATCAAAAAGTCTTTATGCACCGGAGATACAAAGACAAAAGCAAGATGGTTCTTGCCCTCAAAAAGCTTTAAGTTTATTAATAAATATAGTCATCCAGCCTTTATTTAGAGATTTCCAAAATCAGGAAACTGCATCACAAGACAACCTATTCCATTTCAGACAGTTCTAATTGTTAGGAAGTTCTTTCTTGTGTGGGTGCCAAAACTTCTACCCATTGGCACTTTCTAGAACCACGCCAAATAAATCCATTCCCTTTTCCACAGCCCCTTTAAATCCTTGAAGATGGCTATCATGGGTCCCTTAAGTCTTAGCTTCAGGTTAAATATCTCTGATTTCTTCAGCAGTTCCTCATTTGGCATGTTTTCAAATTTTCAAACTCCCTCACAATTGTAGTTCTGTTCCACCAGGGGTAATGTTTAACAAATGGGTCTCCAAATATATTAATGCTGGTAATACATATTACATTTAAAAGTGTGTCCAGTACACACGTACTGGACACACTTTTAAATGTAATGTGTATCATTAATATTTTCTCCAGCACTTTCTTAAGTCTGGACAATCAACAAGATGATAAATCAAGTCCTATTTCTGAGTATTTGCCGATTTCCAAGGGGTAAATGTACACACTGAAAATGTAATAATCAGCTTTTATGAGCCAAATGGAGGTGGTTCCAGCATCTTTAATGTATGATTAAGGACTTGTCCTCCGATGACTAACCTACAGAAAACAGATTTCAGGCTGAAGGAGAACAATACCAAGTTCTCATTGGCTAAAAGGGCAGTATGGAAAGGGAGTAAGCTGCCCCTTCTAGTTAATGAGTGGTTGGTGCTATGACTTTGTACTGTTATGGAGTAAGCCCATCCATTCTAAGCGAAAAGAACTAAAGTTAAAACTATTGACTTCACAATTTTGCCCTTGGCCAGCTATAATTTTGTTACATCCAAATGCTGTTAGGTGACTTATTATTGTGGAAAGGTTCAAGGAGTGTTATTTTGATTTAAAGGGGAAAAAAGTCAGAGCCTGCCTTAAGATGGTATCTAGTTATCCTTCTGGCCTGCTCTAACCCCTTCTTAATCCTCAACATCCTGTTCTCTCAGTAAGAGAATGCAGACTTCCATCTCACCCTGCTCCTTGCATCTCCCAACAGGACGTCATTGCTGTGTATCAGTTACTAGGTGTGGGTTTCCTTTTGCACCAACTTGTCAGCATTTGGAGTGATGAAATGAAGATTTCTCCAAGGAGGGAACCCAACATCTTTGACTTTTGACTGGTCAGCTTCCACTGAGAACCCACAGCAGCCTTTGCTTGCAGCAACAACACGCCGCGTATCCATAACAAAGGCAGCAGGGAGGCTGTGATCTGGCAGTCCTCAGCTTTGAGATTTGAGCCAAGATGGTTTCCAGAGCCTTGCCCCAAAGCCCTCAGCATCTGGTGTAGAGCCCGGTGGCCACGCTGACTGGCTTATGCTTAGGTACCAGAAAGTGAGGTGAGCCTGGCTTCTGTTCTTCCAGACTCACCTCGGCTCGGGGAGATTGACTTCCTAGCAGAAAAGATGCTGTCCTTAGAAAGTCAGCCAGTGGAAATCTACTGCCAAGAGGACAAGGAAACTTGGACTGCAAGCACATCAATCACATTTTGGGCAGAATTTTTAAAGCCCGGGCAGGATTGTGGCATTTTCCATACCAGCCGGGAACAAGAAGGCATGACAGTTTTTCTTTTAAAAATGTAATAGAAGCATTTGAATTCTAAAATGAAATTATAAAACTTGGGTTAAGGATAGAAGGACAGTAGAGATGCATAAGATTGGAAGAATTTATGTTTTCCAAGAGGATCTGTAAAAATATTTAAAAAGGGCATCAGAGGAGTGATGTCTGCTGAAATCTAATGAAAGTAGATATCACACATATATATATATTCGTCCTGTTTGCTATCCCACAGGACAAGAAGGACAAAAGAGCTGACAGTTTCATAATTCACAAACGGTTTATATAAATTATCTTATTTGATCCTCACAAGAGTCCTTTGAAGTAAAAACAATGAAATAGTTGTTATGCCCATTTTACAGATGAGGAAACTAAAACTTAGAGAAAGTAACTTGTCCAAGGCAATTAGAAAATATCAGAATAGGGACTCCAATCTAATTCATAGGATTTAGAGTAAAAAAGGATCTTAGATGTCATCATGGTCCAACGCTTTATATTCCAAACGAGGAAACTGAGGTCCAGAGAGAGTGTTTTCTCCAAGGTCACATGGATAATAAGTGGAAGGATAGGGATTCAAACTCAGGTCTTCTGGCACTAAATTGAGGGCTCTTTGCTCTTTCTTTGAGAAAGTTAGGTGGTATAGCAGATAGAACACTAGGTCTATAGTCAGGAAGACCTGAATTCAAATCCAAATCCAAATACTAATTAGATGTGTAACCCTAAACAATTCATTTAACTTCTGTCTCCCTCCATTTCTTCCACTGTAAAAGGATAAAAATAGTACCTATCTCCCAGAGCTGTTATAAGAATCAAATGAGATATATTTAAAGCACTCATCACAGTGCCTAACAGCTATTCGGTACTTAATAAATGTTAATTTTCCCCACCTCTTTCTACTATACAATGAAATCTTCTGAAGCTAAAACCAATATTTTCTCCAACAAATGATCCCTTGGTAGTTAGCCAGGCCAGAATCCAATCATTTCATTTTAAAGCAACAGTTGCAAATGAAACCTTTAAACCAATCATGAAATCCTGTGGCCCTGAGCGGGCCAGAGCCTGGAAAAATGGCCAACTTGTTAGATTGTTAAGAATTTTGTTCAGCATTAAAAAATTCATTAAATGAGAAGACTAAAATTCTATACACGGGTATCACATTTCCCTTCCACTTCCTGCCATTGATGCCCCATAACTATGGCAATGCCCAGAGAGAACATTTTGGCACAAGAGTGGATACTTTTAACTTCTCTACAACTTTGTTTTAGGTATGGCGTCACCATCATTCACCATGGGTTTTTAAATCACAGGAATCTTAAATTACATTAGTTCACCCTTCTTTCTAGATAAGACTCACCATCATCATTGATAACAACAACCATTTTTTTCCATATTTCCTGCATCGATGGCACAGCCCTAGTGCTGCCCTCATGCAGTGTGTTCCCACTCATGGCTTATATAGGAGGAACTAATCATCAAGCCCAGGAATGAGAAAAATGGAGCCAGGAAAGCTATCCCTAGAACTCATCTGCAAGTCCATACAATATGACCCCTTCATATATGTGTCACTAAAATAACACTTATCACATAGGCTAAACCAAACAAGAAATTCCAGGCAGTGGTTCCTCACTGTCTGCTTTGGCTACATGGCAAGTCATGTATGCCTATTAAAGATCATCAGATGTAAATGCAATACACACACACACACACACACACACACACACACACACATCTCTTCACCAGTTGAGCCTAGGGAGAGCATTTCCCAAAAGTCAGAAAAATCTAGTCAAGTTGACAGAAAAAGAGAAAGAAAGTCATTTGGAGGAAACTGATAAAGCTCTGTTTTACTTTGTGGTACCAGAGAGAGAATTGCTAACCCAAGTTTTTGGAGGAACACTGTTTTGAATGGTTTCTTTTCAAGTGGAAATAAATAAAAAACTAAACAGGAAAGAGGGGAATTGTTTAGAGACTGAAATGGATACATAGGAAAATATGAAGTTAGACAGAAACAAGAGCAGGCAGTACCTGAAGATGAATAGAAAAGTGTAGCCTTTTCTTCTAAGAATAATGTTAGCAAGACTATGACCCAGAAAGAGCTGAGGCTTGCAGTACCTTCTAATGACAATAAATAGGACTTCTCCCACCCTTTTTTTCCTATGTGGAGGCAAGAGGAAGATCATAGAAGAGATGGAAATGCTGTTTGAAGGAAGTAGGGTATGAAAGAATAATAATGAATTATGGAGAAAACTCCGATTTTCATTGTTTTCTTTACCAGTAAGAGGCAACATGGTGTAGTAGAAAGTAGATCTTGAATTGGGAAGCCATAGGTTAACATCCTGCCATCAAAATACCATATACTGACTATGTGGCTCCACACAAGTCATTTAATCTCTCGGCGTTTTGTACATTCTTTAAGACTATAAATTGAGGGGGCAACTGGGCGACTCAATGGATTGAGAGTCAGACACAGAAGCAGGAGGTGCTGGGTTCAAATCTGACCTCAGACCTTCCTAGCTGTGCGATTCTGGGCAAGTCACTTAACCCCCCATTGCCCAGCTCTTACTGCTCTCCTGCCTTAGAACCAAAATAAACAAAATTGATTCTAAGATGGAAAGTAAGGGTTGAAAAAAAAAAAGATTGTAAGTTGAAGAAAAAGTACCTATCTGCATTGATAAAGAGAGTTTCCTAACCTGGGAGTTCCCCATTTCAAAGAAATCACTGGTCCTGTCCGTATTCCTATCTCTTCTCTACGAAAAACACTCTTCAGACTTGACAAGATAGAAAAAGTGGTTAATAGGGGAACTGAAATGCAAAATAAATGAGATGGTAAGAGATCACATGAAGGTCCCAGTGAGTTCAACCTTCCAGGCCCAGATGCTTTGTGAACCACATCCCAGAGCCAAGACAGAACTTACGGTTGTGTTTCCTGAATAACTAGTTGGATAAGTGATCACTGAGAAAGTGTTTAGAATGAGAGATCATGCAGAAGCGCAAATGATCAAATGTGGTTTTTGTTGTTGTTCAGTCACCTCACTCATGTCCAACTCTTTGTAACCCCGTTTGGGATTTTCTTAGCAAAGAAAATAGAATGTTTTTGCCATTTCCTTCTCCAGCTCATTTTCAGATGAGGAAACTAAGGAAAACAGGATTAAGTAACTTACTCTGGGTAAACAGCTAGTAAGAATCTGAGGCCAAATTTGAACTCAGGTCTTCCTGACTCCAGACCCAATGCTTTATTCACTTTACCACCTACCTGCCCTCAGATGGGATACTAGTATTCAAAAAAGGGAAGAAGATAAATTTTCAAATTATAGGCCAATAAGCTTAACTTTGATTCCATGCAAAATTCTAAAGTATCTATAATAAATGTATGGCCCATGAGAACAATGAAATAGAAATAATGATCGCTATAAAACAAACTTCCTTCACTTTCTTTTTTGACATGGCAGCAGGGATGATAGCTCAGGAAAATACCATAGGCAGATGCTATATTCAGAATTCGGTCAAGTTTCTTACAATATCTTTAAGGATAGTGTAGGCTCCTTGAAAAGAGGGTCTTTAAAAAAAATTATCTTAAATCAATGCCTAATAAATATTGAGTGAAAGAATTACATTCATTTACTAAAATACATCAGTATTATCTAACTAGATTGCACCCAGAAGAAAGCAACTAGCACAGTCAAGAGCATAGTATAAAAAGATATTTTAAAAGAAATATAGATTTTTATATGAAAAGAAATGGAGATTTTTTTAGTCTAAAAAATAAAAAAAGATTTACCAGGGCATGATAATATCTACAATTATTTGAACAGTCACATGGAAAAGAGATTAAAAGAGATCTGATTAGCTCCAAAAAGAATTAAGAACAATAAGAGGATGATATGAAGAGGTGGATTTTTAAGTCAATAAAAGGAAAAATTTCCCAATAGAACTGTTCAAAAGTAGAATGGATCAAATCACCTGATAGTTCTTCATTACTGGAACTTTTTTTTCCCAAACATTTATTAATATTCATTTTTAACATGGTTACATGATTCATGCTCCTCCTTTCCCCTTCACCCCCCGCACTCCCCCCACCCATGGCCGTTGCACATTTCCACTATTTTTGTCATGTGTCCTTGATCAAGACCAATTTCCAAATTGTTGGTAGTTGCATTGGTGTGGTAGTGGAACTTTTTTTTTAAACCCTTACATTCTATCTTAAAAACAATACTGTGTATTGGTTCTAAGGCAGAAGGGTGGTAAGGGCTAGGCAATGGAGATTAAGTGACTTGCCCAGGGTCACACAGTGGGGAAGTGTCTAAGGTCACATTTGAACCTAGGACCTCTCATCTCTAGGTCTGGCTTTCAATCCACTGAGCCACCCAGCTGCCCCATGGGAACATTTTTAATGGAAACTGGATACAACTTTGTAGGAATGTGATAGAGGGATTCCTATACTAGTATAGGTTAACTCAATCACTGCAGTGATATAAATCTGAAAATCTATAATTCTGTGAAAATTCTGAATAACTGGAATCCTACAAATAAGAAAAATCCATGCCTACTTTGTGTTTTTCAGTTGTCAGATCAATATGCTTTTGCAATAGGTGCTAAGGGAATACTTAAACATGGATCTCAATAACTAATAACAGGGAATTGATTCAAGAAAAATTCCTAACCAGTACTAATCTAGAACTTAAAGTAGACCAATATTCCAATACCATCCTACTACTTTGCTCACTGCTCCATTCATTAATTATTCATGCAACAGTTTTCAAACTAGCCTACAGGAGCAGGAAACAATTGTGTCCACATATGTGTGCTCTTCAATTCCTTCCTTCCTGTGGAACATTACTTTCTTAATGTGGTGGGAATTTTAAAAAATAAATTCTTTTACATTATTTGGCAATTTAATGAATTTAGAAATCTTGTCCATATAGATGTAGTAGGAAAGAGCATTTAAATTTCCTCATTTAATATATTTTTCCTTCCAGTATCCTAACAATATATTTCTTAAAAAAAAATAAAAACCTTACCATCCATCTTAGAATCAATATTAGAATTAGAATCAAATACAATACTGTATATTGAATCTATAGCAGAAGAGTAGTAAGGGCTAGGCAATGGGGGTTAAGTGACTTGTCCAGAGTCACACAGCTAGGCTAAGTTAATATATTTCTAAGAAAATCTAACACAGGACCTGACCCTTTTTTTCTATTTTAAAAATCAAGTGAATAAACATTTTAGGTGACCTATTCATTCCCTCATTTATACAATGGACAGAGGTATTATAGTCTTATTATATTAAAATTCAAGGTCAAGAAAGAAATAACTCTTGAAAACCTTGTTTATTTCTAACTTGTTCAACAATAGTATCTACCATAAATAACCTGACCCCATCCATGTGAAACAATCATTAATGGAAAAACAACCAAACTATCTGCCCTGCTAACAATGGGATACTCCCCCCCCACCAAAAAAAATGTCCTATACAAGTAGATGGACCATAACAAAGATCTCTGATACTCAAGCATCAGTAACAACATTTAGCCAACACCCAACAGCTTTGGACAGCCCTCTGGGGCTAGAGAACTTACCCTACATAGGAAAAGAAATAACTCTTATCGTAGATTAATTCACACAGATTTATGGAATTTTGGAGGTGAAAGTATTTCTTGTATACTCTGTATGCATCTTACATGTATGTAGTTATTTGCACACTAGAATGTAAACTCCTTGAAGGCGGGGATTATTTTTACCTTTCTTTGGATGCTGAGCATTTAGCACAGTGCCTGACACACAAAAAATCTTACAGCTTTTTGAGTGATTATTTCAGCTAGAAGGACTCTCAAAAATCATCTAGTTCAACCCATTGTTGAAGAAAAATCCCCTCTACAACATAACTGACAAGTGGCCTATTGAGGAATATAGCACCTTCTTAAACAGCCCATTTCATTTTCCATAGGTCTATTGGGAAAGTTTTCTTTACATCATTATTTCTTCATGATTTTCATTCATTACGCCTAGTTCTGAACTCACAAGCCATACAAGTCCAATCCTTCCTTCCCGTGCTACATGTCTAAATTCTGAAGCCTTGGGGACAGCTGCCTCAGTGGATTGAGAGCCTGGCCCAGAGATGGGAGATCCTGGTTTAAAATCTGGCTTCAATACCTCCGAGCTATGTGACCCTGGGCAAGTCATTTAACCCCCATTGACTTGCCCTTACCATTCTTCTCTTTGGAACCAATACACAGTATTAATTGTAAGATGTAAGGTAAGGATTTTAAAAAATAAATAAGAAACTGAAATCATTTATCTTATCTTGGAACACTTTGTCCCATAAAAAAACTTCTCCAGTTTAACATCTTTACCTCCTTTACTAGTCCTCATTTAGCATGGACTCAAAAATCCTTCACCATCATGGCTATCATCCTCTGGATGCCAAATAGCACTCTCCCAATCGTTGCATGTGCTCAGATTTCCTTCAACTTTGCAAAGGACAAAATAAAAAGTCTAATATTAAGCAACAAAAATGCATCAAAATCAAAATATATATATATATATATATGTATATATATATATAACAAGTAGAATTTTGGGAAACAGCAAGAACCAAACATGGTGGTTTCCACTTACCCAAAAGGCAGAAATACAACAAACAAGATTTTCTTTTTAGTCTGTATTGGTGATTTCATTGCCATAGAAAAATCCTTCCATTGGTACCAGTCAATAATTCTGTGACTTGCCTAAGCTCATACACACTCAGCATGTTGTCAAAGAGCTGGACTTGAACTCAAATCTTCCTGATCCATGGCCAGGTCTTTGTCATGCCACGTTAATCTCTACAAATGAAAATACATCCTGAAAATAGAAACTGAAAATATGCAGCAAATCATAGCTACAAAAATGTCCTTGTACATTACATATAAATATGAAGTGTTAGAAGTACAGCTGGCCAAGTACAGTTTTGCAGTGACATAGAAACACACCTCAAAAATGAATGAAGATGTTCCTCTTCAAATCAGCTCATGGTGAAGAATATATTGGGGGGAAATTCAAAAGAATAAAGTTGTGACGTAATAATGGAAAGTCACGTGATTTTACGTTGAATCAAAGATGTGATCTTTTTAAGATATAAAATTCCTCCTGGAGTGTTTATGTTAAATTACACATTAATTCTAGGGAAGCTGAGTAACGTGATGGATAGAGTGCTGGGCCTGGAGTTGGGATGAGTCAACTTTCTGAATCCAAATCACACTAACAGTGTGATGCTTGGAAAAGACACTTAATCCTGTTTGCCTCCGTTTCCTCATTTATAAAATGAGCTAGATAAGGAAATGGCACTTTAGTGTTTTTGCCAAGGAAACTCCAAATATGGAGTCACAAAGCTATGTGGGCATGACTGGAAAATAACTGTAATAACAACAACAAATTCATGAATTATCTATGGATGTATCTATACTGGGCAATAATCTTGCAAAGGGTTAAGTTAGTAATGCCAAGCAATTGTTGTCTGGGACCCGAAGTGTGCCAGTAGGGATCGAAGGTATTTTGGAAAAAAATATATCACTTTATTTTTCTATAAATGCAAATGGTGGGTTCTTTTTTGGAAACCTTTTCTCAAGGACCATGGCTTTTGGGGCAGGCTTCCTACATACTGTCTATTTTATTATATAAATTTTTATATTTCAAACTTTAGTCTTTAAAAGTCCCTATTTTAGGCAGATTCTTGAATTGGTGTCTCATATCTATCAGTTCTTTCTACTTCCGTGCCTATTTCATCTCCAGGTTTTCCCGAGCCACCACCTTCCCCATTTGGTTCTATTAGTTTTCCCTTTTCAAATCTGGGCTTCTTAAGCATATTAACTTTCTGAACAAATATAGCACAGGGACAGTAAATGGAATGATATGTCTTTTAATGTTGTTTCCAACACTGCCTGAAATCAGATTATCAGCAATTTCTTTCAAGGCATTTTTCTATATATTCCAGGTGAATATTTGACAAACTTATTAGTGCTGGGCAAAAAAGAGTTACAGATCTGACTATTGTGCTTCTTCATAAAACCAAAACAAGAGGCAGAGCAGTAATTTGGGCATCGGCATGGGCTTAAATCATTTTTTCTGCCTGCCATTTTTTAGCCAGGGAGCACATGAGCAAGCTGATCCTTCTGCATATCAGCAAGGATCACTTAAAAACCATGTTCCTTAAGGTCACCAGGGGCAATTTAATTCTTTAGTCTTTGTGACAAATGTCTTGCAATTTCAGATAGATAGATAGATAGATAGATAGATAGATAGATAGATAGATAGATAGATAGATGGATGGATAGATAGATGGATAGATAGCTGGATAGATAGCTGGATGGACAGAAGGATGATAGATGGATAGATAAATAGATATTTCATATGCAAATTTATATAAAACATATGTATATGGACCATTGCTAGTGCATTGAAAATTGGTCGTTTTCTTCTATGCTTTTTTAAACAACATTTTGAGAAACATATATGATTGACCACTATCACAATCACTCTCAGAAAGCCAAAAGGTCACATTGCCTTTCTTGATTATCCCAATTCTTAGTGCTTTCCTCTTTCCTCCAAATTACTTTGTATTTACTTTGTAAGTGCATATATATGTACATATATGTATATATACACACATGTCTGTGTGATGTGTGTGTGAATGTGTGTGTGTGTGTGTAAAGAGAGAAAGAGGTAGTATTGTGTAATGGATAGAGAGTTGGCCTCAAAGCCAGTAAACCCTGGGTTTACATTTAGCCTTTGACACATACTAAACATACATGATCTTGGGCAAGTCCATTTAATTTCTCAGAACTTCGAGAAATTCATGAAGACCACAAGTCACAGAGAAGATGTCAACCTGTGTCTGCAGAAGGCATCTCCTCTCTGAGAGTCCTCCTATACTAATGAAGTCAGAAGCCCAATTCCTACCTCTATATTTTGTATTTACTTATCAGCACACCTGTTGTTCCTCACCTCTCCTCTCCTCAGTAAGATGTAGGCTCCTTGAGGGCAGGTACTGTTTCATTTTTGCTTTTGTAATCAGTTCAGTTCAGTCATTTTACAGATGAGGAAACTAAGGCAAACAGGCTTAAATGACTCTCAAGGTCACACAACTAGTAAATGTCTAAGGCTAGATTTGAACTCAGGAACAGGAGTCTTCCTGACTCCAAGTCTGGTGCTCTATCTATCTATCCACAGTACCATCTACCTCCCTTTGTAATCTTATTACCTAAAACTGAGAGTGCACATAGTAGGCACTTATTAATTAATGCCTGTTGAAGTGGGATGAAAGACTTTTTAAAAACTCTTGTTTTTTTCTGGCTATCTTTTAAGGATACTTTCTCTTGAGAAATGCAAACATTTTCCTTTGGGACAATCCATTGTTTCAGATAACCTAATTCCTACAAGAGAAGGTGATCTTCTGTTTGTCAGAACTGTTCACACCTTCACTCAACAAATTCAATTGTAGGATTATCATATCAGTTGTACATGAGTAGAAACTAAATACCTAAGTTGTAGCAAAGGAGCTGGCATCACAGATGGAGTGAACAGAACCTGGCTTCCTGTTTTGGCATTTTATCTCACACACACAAAAAAAAGAACTTTAAGGTTTTTATTTAAGTAAATTTAGACTGCTGTCCCCAAAGAGAAAAAGACTCTCTCCTTCCTCATTTATGCCTTCTAGCTTCCTTGTATTCTTTTAGGTTCTATCTAAAGTCCTACCTTCTAAAGGAACCCTTTCCAGATATCTCGTAATACTCATGCCTTCCCTCTATAATTAAGTCCAATTCATCCTGTGTATACCTTGTTTGTATATAATTGTTTACATCTTTCCCCCCTCATTTGATCAGGAGCTACTTTAGAACCAGGAATGGTCTTTTGCCTTCCTCTCTATCCCCAATACTTTGCACAATGCTCAGCACATAAAAGGCACTTAATGAATGCAAGTTGACTGACAACATAGTGTTCCTACAAGTTAAACTAAAAAAGAAATAAGGGAGGGAACAGCTAGGTAGTTCAGTGAATAGAGAGCCGGGCCTAGAGAGAGGGAGTCTTGGGTTCAAATCTCATCTCAGACACTTCTTAGCTGTGTGACCCTGGGCAAGTCACTTGACCCCCCCATTGCCTACCCTTACCACTCTTCTGCCTGGGAGCCAATACACAGTGTTGGTTCTAAGACAGAAGGTAAGAGCCAGATTTTTTAAAAGAGAATGGGGGGAAACTATGCTAAAAACATTATAAAGGACATGAAATTACTATAATGATTATAACTACTGGGCACTAGAAACCCATATTTTCTTAAATACCATAGTAGTCTCAGTTCAAATTGTTTTCTCCAGGAATTAGCCCATGAGAGAGTGGTATTGACGGCAGCAAATAGGAGAGTCAAACTGGAAATTTAAAGAAAAAAACATTGGTTATCTGGTGCTGCTAAAAGTGTGCAGAATCCTTGGAACAGATCTGCATCATGGACCTACAGCTGCCTTTGTGTAGAGTGGAGCATAAGTATATATTCTTTCTCCAGGGTCTCTTGCCACATAGCCACCATCTCAGTCCAGGTCTTAATCTCTAATCTGGACTATTACAGTAGTCTTATCATTGGTGTCCCAGCTTTGTCTCTTTAATTCTTACTCCTTGCAGCTGCCAAATTAAGTATTTCTTTTTTTTTTTTGCCTGTTCCACAATTAATTATTTCTAAAACACAAGGGAAGGTAGCACCACTGGAAAGCAGATCTGGAAGCATTTGCTCTGAATTGGTGCTCCTAATCCTAATGCAATAGAAACTTCTATCTTCCATGGTATTTACTACCTGGGGGACCATGGGTAAGACACCCCACAACTCTAAAATCTGATCTTTGAATCCTTGACTGTGTTCTAAACTCTATTGATTCCAGGAGACAGCCATGAAGATATGAATAAGTCTAGAGAAATCAGAATTTTGTCCACTGAATCTTGAATGATGGAGTAGGAGGGAAGGTTTCCAAAAACAAAATTTTTAAATGATCATAATATGAGTGTCCCCATGGCATCACAGCCACCCTAGTCCACCTCTATTCATTCCCATTATATTTGGTACATTGTTTGGATGGTAAAGAATCCCAAATCCAATTTCACTTCAATATAATCAAAGAATCATAAATCTAGAGCTGAAAAGAGCCTCAGAGGTCATCTAATCCAATCCCCTTCTTCTACAGACAAGGAAACTAAGGTCAAAAGAGGTAAATGAGTGGCCAAGATCATAGCATGGCAGAGCCAGCTTTCAAACCCATGTCCTATAACTCTAGATTTCCACTAGTCAAGGACTTCTATGGCAAAATGCCAGTCAAATCAGTCAAATCTTATACTATTAGCAGTCCAGGAGACTACCCCAGACAGATTTTGAACCCCTTTTAACAAGGAAACAGAATATCACTAAGTATGGGACCTAGGAATATATTTGGCAAGAACAGACTAATCAATAAGTAGATATGATTCATCTACTCAGAAAATTTTCTGAAAGAGAATAGTAGAGCTCATATTTTTATAAGTTATTTACCCTCTGTTTCCTCATTTGTGAAATGGAGATAATAAAAAGTATTTAATTTACAGGGTTGTTGTGAGGATCAAATATATAAAGCAATTTGCAAACCTTAACATGCTATGTATTCGTTTTATGTTCTTGTTGATGCATATGATTTGTTGTTGCTGTTGCTCTCCTTTTCTGACATCCCAGGGCTGAAAGAAAACTTTGGGAATCAACTAGCAAATATCACTTGGCTCTGGAGAAATTCAGGTTTCATCAACATAGGGATTTTTTTGTGCTTTTAAAAATGCTTGAAAAATGTTAGCTTTTCAAATAATTAAATCTCTAGGATAATCCTCATTTTTAATAGACTTTGCAAGCATCAGTTTTTTAAAACCACTTCATTTTTCTTTTATTCTTGCCACACCAAAAGGTAATCATTACAGCAAACTCACTTCATGATTAGGTCAGGTCCATTCAAGGGAAATACATTGAAAGAAGTATTGATGGTTTTATGAATGCCTTATTGTGCCTGTTCCTTGTAACTTTAAACAAAGAAATTCCAATGTCTTTTAACTTGAGGGTTTTTTTTCTGAATCAAATTAGTGCTGCTCTCCCTATGAGAATTTCCAAGGAGTTCAAGATTATTTTATTAATTCCAGGCTGCAAGAAGAGAAATTTGAGTGTCCTCTAGTGAGTAAAATATTGATTGGATATTGTATACCAGTCATGGAATCTCTTCAATTAAAATGAACATCTTCTGCCTCTGTAGACAGTTTCTTGTCTTAATTTGCTGGTTAAGTACTGGTAAATAAACCTGCAAGTCAAAGTTGGTCACTTGACTACCCTGAAAAAGGCCAAGCAGCCATTTCACTTACTGAGTCTGAAGAGTTATAATTATCCAGAATCAAGATTGAAATATCATAATGAGCTTGGGACTAAATGAGATGGGGTAATTTGGTTTTCATCAGTTTAAGTAACGTATGATTGTGCTAACTCAGGGATTTTGTTGAAGATTTTGTCTACATTTTGCTTGGACAAGCCAAATAAAAGTAGGTCTAGAATAACATTTTGGATTTGATTATTTTCTTTTTCATAGACATTTCTCCAATTTTATCAATTTAACATTTATTAGATCTATTATATATTGACTGATTTTTGGCAAGGATATTGTAGTGGTTTACCATTTTCTTCTCTGGTGGATCCAGTGAATTCTTTTGTTAGTCAATCAGAGGTTAAGTGATTTGCCCAGGATCACACAGCTAGGAAGTGTCTGAGGCCTGCATTTGAACTTAACCTTTGATTGACTGACAAAAGAATCCACTGGATCCATTGTAGAAGAAAATGGCAAACCACTAGAGTATCCTTACCAAGAAAACCTCATGAAGAGCTGTAGCCCATGGGGTTATGAGGACTGAGCTACAAGACTGAACAACTGAATAACAGTAACACTAAAGGTAGTCCTCCACAGAATCACAGCATCTCAGAGTTTTAAAGGTTGGCTTGATCATCCCATACTTCAATCCCTTTACATCATATTCAACAAATGATGATCCAGTCCTTGCTTCGTAAGTGATATTTTAGGATCCCCAGATTATTTCCTTTGATAACTGTCCAGCTGTCCCCTAACTTGTATTTGTGTGAGTTGTTTTTTCAATGTTAATACACTAAGGACTGCTTATTCATATAAAAATGTATTCTGCTTTTGATTGACCAATCAAAAATAAGTAACTATGGAGCTTTCACAGGGTCCATAGAATTGTATTGTCAGTGCTCACCCAAAATAATAAATCAAAATCCCCCATAGGTGTAAATCCTTTAAAACAACAGAAGTTTAATCAAATAGCACAACAAATAAAGAAAAGAGCCTTCCCATGTACAAATAGTAGCATGCTCTTCCATAGGTTACCATATCACCAATTAGATAATATACTGTGAGAAGGGAATCTGTGTCTTGACTTGATCAGTCAGAGATTTGAAATCCCCTTCCATTTGTTTTGAATTTGGTTCAATCAGCAACCAGGGAATTGATCCCATAGGCACTGCCCCCTAGGTGGTGCCAGGCTAATTGAGGAATTGTGATTGGTTCCTGGGGAGTGATGTAAGAAGAGCTAGTGGGTATAGTTAGGATTTATAAGATGAGACCAAGCAGGAATTTGGGAGGGAGATGTAGGTGGTCATTTTCTGAGGCTGAGATTCAAAGACAGACACTGAGTTGTTGGGCTCTGGATTATTAGGCTAGGAAATTCTTCGCCTCCTTTCTATATTTCTTTCTTATTTTCTTTTTCTTATTAATAAATCTAGCTATTAACAGTCGTGACTTAAGGGCTTATTATAATTTTTGGTGACCACCCATTCTAATCATTACAATACAAAGAAATTTGCATAACAATGGGACATATATGAAAAACAAACATATTGGAGATATGTGTACATACATTACATATATATGTCAAAGGAATGTGCATAAAGGGATATATACCAGGGATTAGTGAGCCAAAACATATGCTTAGACAGGACTCTTCACATCTATGACACTGAGAAGCTGCTAATTTCTACTAATTATATTACTGTGCTACCTGAGTTCAGATTCTTATTAGATGTGTGACCCTGGGTAAGTCACTTATCTATCTACTTCCTCAACTATACAATGGCAATTTTCAGATGAAGAAATCAAAGCCATCAATAATCACATGAAAAAATGTTCTAAATCACTCATGATTAGAGAAATGCAAATCAAAACAACTCTGAGGTGCCACCTCCTACCTATCAAATTGGCCAATGTGACAGTAAAGGAAAGTGATAAATATGGAGGGGATGTGGCAAAATTGGGACACTAATACATTGTTGGTGGAGTTGTGAACTGATCCAACCATTCTAGAAAGCAATTTGGAACTAAGCCCAAAGGGCTATAAAACTGTGCGTGCCCTTTGATCTGGTAATACTACTACTGGGTCTGTATCCCAAAGAAATTATAAAACAGGGGAAAGGACCTACTCATACAAAAATATTTATAGCAGTTCTTTTTGTAGAAGCAAAGAATTGGTGATTATGGGGATGTCCATCATTTGAGAAATGGATAAACAAATTGTGGAATATGTTGGTGATGAAATATTGTGCTATAAAAATGATAAGCAAAAGGATTTCAGAAAAAGTTAAAAAAGATCCACATAAAGTGATGTAGAGTGAAGTAAGTAGAACCAGAACAATACTACACATAGTAACAGCAAATAATAAATAAATAAAACCCAAAAGTATGATGATCAACAGTGAAAGACTTACTCTCAGCAATACAATGATCTGGGACAATTCTGAAGGACTTATGACAAAGAATGCTATCTTCCTCCGGAGAAAAATCCATTGATGCAGATCAAAGCATATTTTCTTAGTTTATTTAAGGTTTTATTCTGGGTTTTGGGTTTTGTATGAGTACTATCTTACAACAATGACCAATATAGAATTATGTTTTGCATGATAATATATGTATAACCCAGATCAAATTGCTTACCATGTTCAAGAGAGGGGAGGAAAGGAAAGGAGAGAGAAAATTTGGATCCTATAATTTTGGGAAACATCTGTTAAAAATTGTTATTACATATAATTGGGAAAACAAAATATCTTCAAATAAAAACTAACCCCCCCCAAAAAATTTTAAATATATGCTTGTTAATTAGTTGATTGAAAAATAATAAAGGAGTGGCTACATACCATAGTGACTAGAGCTCCAGACCTGGAATCAGAAGGACCTGGGTTCAAATCTGACCTTAGATACTTCCTGGCTGTATGACCCTAGGCAAGTCACTTAATCCCAATTGCCTAGACCTTATTGCTCTTCTGTCTTAGAATTGATACTAAGACAGAAGGTAAGGGTTAAAAAAAGAGAGAAAGAGAAAATAATACTAGGCTCAGCATGAGTTAAACTAGATGGCCACTATCTCTGAGATTCTATCATACTGTGATTTAATGTGGCATAACACAACATAGAGCACTAGATGAAGAACCCCAAAATCTTGGTTCTATCCTGATGACCAAGACCCTCTCATTTGCTAACCAGATGTCCTAGGAAAAATCACTTAACCTCTCCAAAAGTTTCCTCTTCGATGAAAAGAAAAGAAAAGAAAAGAAAAGTCATAATCTCTAAAATTCTCCAGAAATCAAATATCTTATGGTTTCACAATCAAGAAATTTTGACTTCTAACATAGTACTCTTTTTAGGAGACAACACTGTCTCATTTAGAGGGAAATCTACAGCCTCAGCAAGCATTCATTAAGTGCCTAATGACATGGAATCAATCGCTGTCCTTTGAGGGAAGAGTGTTTTCTTTTAGCTTTTTTTCCAGAGAACTCTAGACAACTCATCACATTGGACTTAGGAGCAGGAAAGGGTTCTTCTTTGAGAATTTATCTCCAACTTGAGGAGTGACCTTGGATTAGTATTTTAGTCTGGAAATGCTTGCCTTTCCCTGTCTGTGAACTAAAAAGCTAATTAAAATCACATATAGATATATGGTGAGGAGTGATGTTAGCAGTCCTTGAGTTCCTTGAAAGAAAATGAATTTAGACTCCCAAAAAATCTATTAGAGTATTTTCAGAAGAAAAAGTTAATTTTCTTATTCTGACTTTTTCAGGGACATTTTCAAGAAAAGCCACTGAGTGATAATGATGACTACAAGGGATGAGATGATCCCATCATCAAATGAAGTTTGTAGATTTTTTTCCCAGTCCAGATCTCTGATTTCATTGATATGCCCACTACTAGAACAGAAATTCCTTCCACGAATGCATACTGGCAACTGATCTGTAACTTATAGCCTTAGAGAGTTCTGTAGGACACTGAGAACTTAAGTTATTTGCTCATTCCCTCAGCCAATGTATCAGAAATAGGGCTTGAATGCAGGATGTCCTGACTTGGACTGCCATCTATTTATTGGACCATACCACCTCCAACACTAAGCCTAATTCTTCAACTGGTTCTCCATCTAAGCTCATCTTTGAACACATCCAATGAAGGAAAACCCAGATCTTTGAGAGACAAGCTATTACATTCTGGAAACTATTCAGTATTTCATGATGTCCAACTGAAATTTGTCCCTTTGCATCTTCTATCCCAATATAAACATTTGACTTGTGTATACCTGTGAAGGAGCAGAAATATTTGGTATGCCTTTCATGGATTAGAAAGTCACAGGGTTCATACTTGACTCTTTCTGCTTAAAGTCTTTGAAGCAAAGGACTTCAACTGAAAAATTCTCCTCCAAAACCTAAATCAGAGCAGATTTCTCCCCCAGATCTCTATTCATCCCCACAATGTGTTTTCCTTTTATGCCATCTCTCCAGCAGAAAGTGGGGAAACTGATCAGACACATTCCCTGCATGCCACCCATCCCACAGCCTCCAGGTCCCAGCTGTATTGCTAACCTCACACATTCGCAGTCAAATCAGCTCCAGTTTGAAAATCTAACAGCTTTCTTCACTGGAAAGAGGTGCCTTTCTCCTTCTCCACTTCCCCCCTTTCCTTTGACTTGACAAACTGGCAGCTCCAGACATGTCATCCCCTGAAACCTTATGCCAACTAGTCAGACACTACTGGAGAAAATTAACTTCCCCCTCTACAGCCGCACCCTGCCTCCCTCTCCCCCATCACCACCACCCTTCCTTGACAGGGCATTGTGACAAATGCCTTTCCTTCCCTGATTTTCCTGTCAAGGTTCTGGCAGGGATGAGAGACCAGGATAGAGCCAAGTTTTCGGTTGGGGGAAAAAAACTGGACTTGTATAGTCTGTATGCAGAAAACTTTGGCAGATGAGAATTTGGAAATGCAGCCAATGAGGCAAGGGTTTAATCTGGGAGAAAGCCCCTCACATGCAGGCAGTTGGCATAAAGAAAAGGAAACCACAAAAACAACAAGGCACTAACATTAAAAGCTGGGTTTACACACACCAAAAGAAAAGGAAATTCAAAGCTAACTTCATTATCCCTTCTTATAACTCTTCACAACAGGATGAATTTTGCAGATGGAGTTTCCTCTTTGGGATTGGGAAAGACGGAGAGATGCAAACATAGTCAGCTCCACCTTGCTCACCACCTAGATTGCGGTAAAATGTCTCTGATTCTTTTCTGTGCGCTCAAAGATATCTTCCTCTTAAGGATTTTTAAATGCTTTATTAACAGTTCCCATTTTATAGCTGAAAAAGCTGAGATCTAAGTAAGTGAAACAATCAATCCAAAGTCACCCAGAAAATGCAAGAAAGGAGGGGATAGACTAGTACAAAGCCATGGTTTTCTATAACAAGGACTAGATTTATTTCCTTTCAAAGATAAAACTTTTGTATGAAAAATATTTAATCACTCCCCACCAAAATCACTTCCTAGAAGGTATTTTAGATTTCAGTGGAAGGAAGAGCTGGTGCTGGTTTTAAACTAAATTTGATGTCATTCTCAGGGACTGAGTTAAGCCATATAATTGTAAGATTGGCCAATAGAACTTCCCATCTCCCATCAGAACTGCCAATACAGAACTAAAATGTTACAGTATTGGGGCAGCTAGGTGACTTGGTGGGTTGAGAGGCAGATCTGGGTTCAAATCTGCCCTCAGATACTTCCTAGCTGTGTGACCCTGAGCAAGTCACTTAACCCCCATTGCCTAGTCCTTATCACTCTTCTGCCTTAGAATCAGCAAATAGTATTGAATCTAAGATGGAAGGTAAGGGTTTTTTTAAATAAATAAATAAAATGTTATGTTATTCATATCTCTGTGCTCCTGGAACTGTTTAATGTTATTGTAAACTTGTTCTGTTCAAACAAAATTTATTGGTGACAGCTAGGTAGCTCAGTGGATTGAGAGCCAGACCTTAGAGACGGGGAGGTCCTAGGTTCAAATCTGGCCTCAGACACTTCCCAGCTGTGTGACCCTGGGCAAGTCACTTAACACTCATTGCCAAGCCCTTGCCATTCTTCTGCCTTGGAGCCAATACCCAGTATTGACTCCAAGATGGAAGGTAAGGGTTTAAAAAAAATTTTTTTTATAAAAGCCTCTTTCTACAGTTTTAAATTATCCAGACAACTGGATAGAAATGTTAAGTGATAGACTTTTCTTTGGGATTTCTGCCTACCCGTTTTACTTCTTTCAGGGTTGAAAATTATAAAAAGTAACTATTAGTGTTGAAAAAGCAAAGCTGTGTAGTGGATAGAGAGACAATCTTGGTGTCAGAGAGACCTAGGGTTAAAATGCTACCTCCAATCCATATTTATTTATTCATAATCATTTAACCTCTCACTATTCCAGATCATTGTCAAAGACTAAACTACAGATGAATTGTCATTCTAACTCAGTGCAAATATCCTTTCATTGGCAAAAATCACATCTGGATTAAAAATATATCATGTCCCCCTGTTTTGTCGTTGAGGTTCTTTCAGTCATGTCTGACTCTTTATGACCCCCATTTGGGATTTTCTTTGTGAAGATACTAGAGTAGCTTGCCATTTCCTTTTCCAGATCATTTTATAGATGAGGAAACTGAGGCAAACAAGTTTAAGTAACTTGCCCAGGGTCATGTAGCTATTAAGTGTATGAGTCTAGATATGAACTCAAGTCTTCCTGACTTTAGGAGAGGCATTCTATCTATTTCACCACCTAGCTCCCTGCCTCTCTATTTAATATGTTGTAATTATTCTAATTACTTATTATTGTCTGAATTAATCTTATTACAAAATTTACAAATTTTAAATAAAATGATTGGTATATTAAGAAAGTAATGCGTTTCATTCTTGTTAGGATTTGAAATGCTTCCATCGTACTTTTTTTCCTAATAAACATTTTAGTTTGGGTCCCAAAATAATTTCAAGAATACATTCAACAATAAATTCTCACTGTATTAGTGTTTTATAAATCTATTTCTACAAGATTTGGAAATTAGTTGGAATACCAGCAAGGAAAGAAAAAATAATTCGTGCAAGTTTGAGACTCAGATGAGATTTCATAATAAACTGATTTACTGGTATAGTTACATGACTATTTGGAAATCCCTATTTGTCCCCCCTAGTCTGGTAATATGATTTCATTAGATCATTTTCAATCTACTTGATATGACAATATATCTTTGAGAATCTATAAGATCAGAGCCAACTTTTCCCCATAGTATGACCTCTTCCCCATAGTGTAACCCTAATGTTTTCCCATTTGGGGCATACACAGCAAATATTGACTTTGCAGTAGTTTTATTTTTTTTAAAATGAGCCAAACATTTTGTCTTCATTGTAACACATAGGGTCGTGTTGATATAAAATTTATCCTGTGGCCATAGAACATGACAACTTGCCACAATAAATCTGGAAAGGTGATATGTTCTGTTGAAAAGTTTTCCATTACACCAAAGCAAGTCTTCTCTGATAACCATCCTTACTTGAAGTTTCCATTTAAAACAACTCTCCATTAGACAGTAATCTAAGAAAGATTCCTTGTGTCTCCATTTTCCTGGAGTAGAAATTTCTAGCAAAGATCCAGGCTGAGGTTGCCATCCTTCCATTTGAAAAAGCATCAAAATACTACTATCAACCTTCACTCTTGAGTAAAGTCATTCTATTTGCCCTCACTATTTACACACACATAATAATATTAAATGAACTCCTTTGGAATAGTTCCTATATGGTCATTATAGCAAGAAACTTAGAGAAGGCACAACAGGAGCCATTATTCCAAAAGAGAAATGCATTTTTGACTTCCATGTCACAAAGACTCTGTCCCACTGAAACTGAATTCACAAATTCTGTTTCTTTGGGAACTTCTGATTTATCAACTTCTTGCATCCTTGAACTTTTTTTTTTAATTTTATTTATGTATTTGTTTGTTACATTAAAATTCCAAGGTCCTCTCTCCCTCTCCAACCCAAACTAGAGAAGACAGCATTTGAAAAAAGATCTATCTTGCTTGTTTCTATTTATCAGTGCTTTCTTTTGAGGTGGACATACACAAGTCATTCTTCAAATGATATTTCTGCTGTTGTATGTAATGTCCTCTTGGTTCTGCTCATTTCACTCTTCACAATTTCATGAAGATCTTTTCACACTTGGTTAGCCATTCCCCAATTGATGGACATCCCTTCAATTTCCATTTCTTTGCCACCACAAAAGGAGCTTCTATAAATATTTTAAAACATATTGGTTCTTTTCTTTTTTCTTTTTTCAGCAATACTACTGTTGGGTTTGCATCCTTGCATTTTCAACCAACATTCCTTTTGCCTCCATATTTTAAGGGGAAACTTGCTCCTGAGGACATTAGATTCATTGCAACACTACATTAGCATACTCTTCTTTTTCCATTTTACCCCAGCTTATGGTTGGTCAGTTGTTGTTCTTCATGTTCAAATAGGATCAAAATGGCATCCCTTATCTTTTGGCTCATGCATAAATTGAATTTAAGTGAAGCAGAGTTGCACAATCTCATCAGCTTCACTCTCTTTTCCAGAGTCACTGAAGGTAAGTGGCAAGACAAAAAAAAAAAAAAAAAAAAAAGATGCCTGCTGATGATCCCTGATGCAGAGCATGACCTTGGCTTCTTTGATGTCTAACAAAGCTCTCAGTGCTCCATAGTACCTACTTCTACCATCTTCATGGCCACTGGAACAAATTGTTTTTATTCACCCTGGTGTTCACATGCCTAGGATAGACATTCCCATAATTCACCAAAGGGTCTTAAATCTGTCAAATACCCTCAAAATGGTTTAGCTCTCCTGCCAAGACAGTTTGCCATAGCGTGGCCGCTATGTATGCTATAACTTCTTGGGGCCACAAGTAAGATCTGGGTAGCAGCTAGATATCAAAGAAGGAAAGCAGCCTTGAAAAGGGCTTGGCAAGCCATCACACAAGAGGTACTAGTCTTCCTGAAATACCCCTGTAGTTCTAGGTGGCACAATGGCACCAAGCCTGGGGGCAGGAAGATCTGAGTTCAAATCCAGCTTCATTTGCTACCTATATGACCCTAAACAAATCACTTGCCTCAGTTTCCTTATCTGCAAAATGAGCTGTAGAAGGATATTGCAAAGCAATCCAGTACCCCAACTTACAAGACCAGGGAAATGGAGATAAGAATGCTGCTTATTTCTTACTCCTCCTTCCAGCCCATTTTTCAACCTCTATCCCTCAAAGAGCTTTCCCATAAACATAATGTTCATGCAACCTGACTGAACTACTCTCTCTCCATATTTATTACTTCATTCCTTTTTTGTTATTTTTTTGTTTATTTGTTTTTACAACACTTAATAAATATATTTCATTCATTTCATTTATCACCTTTGTTAATTCATTTACATAATTATTTGTTTCCAAGTTTAATTGCAAACCTTTCTTTGTTTCTAATCAAACTGATAGACTAGTTCAGAAGATAAGACTAATTAATCTACTCAATACCTCTCTTTCATTACTTTTTCATCATGCTTTCTTCCATAGTTTTGTTCCAGTAGTTGACTAGTTCCATTATATATTTTCTCTACCTTTGAATTCCCTGCACCCTGGCAACATCAAGCCATATACCATCCTTAGACCCAGGCTAACCCTGCCATCTGCCTCATACACTTCTGTACTAATAGATGTAACCAGAAGAGACTACAGATATCCACTAGATCCACTTGTTGTACGGTCATTTTCAGTCTTACCCAACTCTTCATGACCCCAGTTGGAGTTTTTTTAGGAAAGTTACTCATACTGCTTTGCCATTTCCTTCTCTAGTTCATTAGATTAGGAAATTGAGGCGAATGGTTAAGTGACTTGTCCAGGGTCACAAAGCTAGTGTCTGGGGCCAGATTTGAACTCACAAAGATAGATCTTGCTGACTACAGGCCCTGGCACTCCATCCACTGTAGCAATTAGTTAATCTTAATTGGACCTTCCACTACATTAACATGCTTTTCTTCCTTGCTGTACTACATGAGATAGCATTCCAGGCTTTCTTTTTTTCTATTAAAAGAATTAATTTCCAAGAATCTCAGTCCCTCCCTTCCTACATCATAGAAGACATCATCTAGCAAACAGATATGTATATAGAGTCTTTCATGTTTCCACTTCTCAGTTCATTCCCTGGAGATGAACATTCTCAAGTTATTCTTCAAATACTAAATCTGTAGCTATACATAATGTTCTTTTGATTCTACTCACTTCATTCTTCATTATCTCTTGTACTTCTTTCAAAAAAAATTTTTAGTTAACCTGATTGTCATTTCTTTCTTTTAAAATTTTTTAACCCCTTACCTTCCATCTTAGAATCAATACTATGTATTGGTTCCACAGAAGAAGGGCTAGGCAATGAGTGTTAAGTGACTTGCCCAGGGTCACATAGCTAGGAAGTGTCTGAGGTTATATTTGAACCCAGGACCTCCCATCTGTAGGTCTGGCTCTCAATCCACTGAGCTATCCAGCTGGCCCCTGCTGCTTGTCATTTCTTAAGATATAATAGTATTCCGTCACAATCATATGCCACAATTTGTTTAGCCATTCCCCAATTGATGGACATCCCCTTGGTTTTCAGTTCTTTGCCACCACAAAGAGAGCTGCATAAATATTTTGGAACATATAAGTTCGTTTGCTTTTTCCTTTATCTCCTCAGGAAATAGATTCAACAATAGTATTACTAGGTGTGGGGGTGTATGCAGTTTTATAGCTCTCTGGACATAATTCCAAATAACTCTCCCAAATGGTTGGATCAAGTCACAGTTCCACCAGTAATGTATTAGTTTCCCCACTTTTGCACATTTCTCCAACATCTGTCATTTTGCCATTTTGTCATTTTAGCCAAACCGATTGGTGTGATATCTCAGGATTTTTTTGGTCTATATTTTCCTAATCAGAAATTTCAAGCATTTTTCATATATCTGTGTGTGGCTTTGATCTCTTCTGAAAATTATCTGTTTCTTGCTCCATTCTACTTTCCAACTTTTCTTTCATTCTTTCCAACATTTCTTATAATTTTAGTGCCTAGTAATACTCTCTTACCTATGGTATTCCATCATCCTCAGGAAATTCAACACATGAAAACCCTTCTGATAAACTCATCACATAATTTTTCAACTTCATCAACCTCCCTCACTTCACTTTAGTCACATATCATCATGGCCACATCTTAAACTGTATCTTGGAAATGATCTAAAGCCCCAAACTTAAATATTTCATTCTCTCACCACAACCACACATTGCTACTTCTCCCACTTCTCTAATACTAAACCTATTCTTTGCCCTTATTATATCCTTTACCCCCTTTGACTTATGAGGCATCCGCTGTGACCTGATATAAGAGAGCTAGCCATTGTGGAGTTCTGGATCTGTAATCAGGAGGGACTTGGGTTTGAATATCACCCCTCATTCTGGCAGGATGACCATGAATGAGTAACAATTTCTCTGAGACACAGCAAGATGAGGTTAATAACTAATTTCAGGAATGATCTCATGAGAGGCAGTATGGTATAGCATTCAGGATAGAAAACAGGCATTGGAGTTAAGATACCTGGCTTCACGAGTGTGCTAGAGGCAGTTTGAACCTGCTTGAGAGATCAGGTTGTTAAATTTTCAGTGTAAACTTTGACACCTCAGAAATCAACAAATGCTACAAATCAGAACTAGTTGTTTTGTTGATTGTCCAGACTTAAGAAAGTGATAGGTGAAATGCTAATAATGTAGATTAAACTTTTTAAAGTGTCATCTTTTTTTCCAGAAAGTCAGTTGTAAAACATTTACTAGCATACCCCAGCCTAGGTTCAAATCCTACCTCTGACATACGACAGCTATGTGACCCTAAGGAAGACAATTAACCTCCCAATGCCCCAGGAAATTCTTTAAGACTGTGAGTTGCTGAGAGCAGATGCTGACCTGAAATCTGTAGAATAGGTTTCCTCACCAGGATTTCTCTATATTAATGAAATTCTAGATCCACGAGAAACAAACAACCTACCTCATAGGGTTACTGCAGAGATAGTGAGAAAATGTGTGCAATATGTTTGACAAACTTTACAATACTACCTAAATTCCAGCTATTGTTATTAAAGACCTAGTGCAAGAACACCTGTTTTCTTTGCCTTGGTGACTGAGAATTGGAGGTTTTTCTGGGGGTTGTTTCTGTAACATTCTCATTATCTTTGTTTAAAATTTCATGCTAATCTCATTAGCTCATAAGATCCTAAAGTGGAGCCTGGTTTTTTGTATTGTATATTTGTTTGTTTTTATTTTCTGACCAATTTTTAAATAGCTGTTGTTATTGACCTATCCTTATTATCCTTATTCACATATGTCCTATTCCAACTTTGCTCATCTCTGTACCCAGCCTCAGCCCCATGATTTCCACTCTAATTTTTTACTAGTCATTAACTTAGAAGCCCTACCCCTTCAACTTTCTGCCTTTCCTAATCTTTGAATCCTCAAACCTGGGTAATTCCTATGATCTGTTTCACTTATTTCTCTTCTAGGATTGTTGAGTATCGGTCACAAAATAGACTAAGGAGAAAGCCACAAAAATTAAGTGATCTCACTCACTACAAATTTATCCAAACCAACCCTCATTATTTCTGGACTCTATCTCATTTCTCAAGGTGATTATTCCCAACATTTTCTTCTCTCCTCTTGCCACCAGTGGTTCTCCTCTTCATGGTCTAGTTGCTATACTGGAGACTTTTGCCGAGAATTGTTTTGGAAATTCTAGATAAGATCTATTCTGGGAATTCTGGAGACACTATAATTCTTTATGTGGTCTGCTCTCAGGATAAGGTTGGCCAACAGAGATCAGGACAGGAACTTCCCTTCTCAGAAAAAGTCCTTATGAAAGCCTCCACTTCCTCCCCTCTTACTCACTAGTAAACGCTATGCAATCTGACTCCAGACCTCACCATTCAACTAGAACTGTCCCTCTCAATAATTACCAATGACTTCTAAATTGCCAAATGTAATGGCTTCTTCTCAGGCTTCATCTTTCTTTACTTCTAGGCAGCCTTTGACATTGGTGATCACCATTTCCTTCCGGAATCTCTCTCCTTTCCAGATTCTCATAATATTACTTTCTCCAGATTCTCTTCTTACCTATACCTACTAACTACCAGTGTCCACTTTATTCCAACTCCTAATTTGTCACAAACTCAATAGAGTACAGAGGATCCCGGGAATGATATATTATTAAGTCAATGGGTAAATGGAGCAAGTGACAGAGAATATGACATTATTTCTAAGTTGATATGAATTTTCAATTGGTAGGACCTTTTCTGAGTCAATCATAATCCCATTAATTCTCTAGAAGCTCTCTTTTCCATAGAGCACATGACTTTATACCATGTCTCACTTCAGGATCCAAGCAAATTCCTTGTGGAAGAAGTTTCTGAAGACAGGTCTTGGTCTTCACTACACTGCAAAGTGCCATGGAGGTAATAATAGCATGCCCGATACTACCCACATCAATAGGAATCAACAGGCATATCAGCACTCCATTATGGGAACTAAATAAGCTAGCATGGCTTGGTCATAGTCATTTGTCTATAGAGCAGTTGTTATAGGTGACACGGACATCTGTAACTAGGAACCATTCCCTATTACAAAGAAACTCAGCCCAGTCACTCATACTTTTCAAAGACCTGAAGAATCTACTCTTCGTTTCAATAGTCCATATTTAAGATCAATGGGCTATGTAAAAATTCTCCATGATAACATTTCCCTAAAATTCATTTATACAGGACATAGTGTACAAAGGTAATAATGATAACAATAACAGTAGCTTGCGTTTATGTAGCATCTTAAAATTAGCAAAGCATTTTTGGCATAGTACTATGGAAAACATGGAGTCAAAAGTCCTAGATTCAAATTTTGGGTCTTTTATTTACTTCCTGTATAATCTTGTATTAGTCACTTTAATTCTATGGACCTTAGTTCCTCATCTATAATAGTGGTTCCCAAACTTTTTTGGCCTAACACCCCCTTTCCAGAAAAAATATTATTTAGCCCCCTGGAAATAAATCTTTTTTTAATTTTAATAGCAATTAATAGGAAGGATAAATGCACCTGTGGCCATCACCACCTCCCTGGATCACTGCAGCATCCACCAAGAGGTGGTAGTGCCCACTTTGGGAATCACTGATCTATAATATGAAGGAATTGGATTAGTTGACTTCCAAAGTTCTTTTTAGTCCTAATACAGGTTAAACTTAATTGTTTATTAGATATACTTTTTCCAGAGAGCTGGTTGTTAAACATTTATCAGCATATGGCTACTTAGGAGGTAGTCTTGTGTTAATAGCAAATAGCAGGTCAGCAATCTGTGTTGAGATTTGACAAGGAAACTTCCACTGCGGCTGAAAAATCTAAAGCATGAACTTTACTCAGGAAGAGATAGAACTAGAATGGAGGGAGTACGTCACCATAATAGGAAACTACATGATTCTATGATTAAAAATTAAATAGGGGGCAGTTGGGTAGCCCAGTGGACTGAGAGCAAGGCCTAGAAATGGGAGGTCCTAGGTTCAAATCTGGCCTCAGAAACTTCCCAGCTGTGTGACCCTGGGCAAGTCATTTGACCCCCATTGCCCACCCTTACCACTCTTCCACTTAGGAGCCAATACACAGAATTTAAGGGTTTAAAATTTAAAAAAAAATTAAATAGATGTTTTACTAGTAATTTTTCACTTGTCTAGACTTTTATCAGAAACATCTTATCCCACTAAATTTGCATTACTACTTTTGAACTACAGAGTCTACAAGTTTGAAGAAACATCAGTTAGCCTTCTGGTCCAAAAAATACCTGAACCAATCAATAAATCAATAAGCATTTTTAAATACCCACCATGTTCCAAGCGTCATACTAGACAGGTGTTACAGAGATAAAAATAAAGCAGTGCCTGAAAAGTATATAAAGAGGAGAAATAAGGAAACAAGAACCAAGAACAGAGTTTTGTGTTACTCTCAACATTAGGGGGCAGAATGCAGATGATGATGATGATAATGATAATGATGGTGATGATGATGATGGTGACAAATGATGATTCCAGAAAGGAGACTGAGGCTAAGAATGAGCTTTCAGATAAGTAGGACAATATCTAAGAGAAAGCAGCAGTGACAAAAACAAAACAAAACAAGAGAGAATATGAGGGAAATGAAGTTGGTTATGTGGGCCAAATGCTAGAGAGGAGCAATAGTTGAATTGGGAATTCCTTCTAAAATATTGCTGGCAAATGGTCTTCTCCCTTCCACTGGACAACTTCTACTGACAATCCATTAACTTTCAAGGCATTTCTAATACAATATTAAATAAATTAGTGACAATAGACATCTTTATATGTCTACCTCCAGAGAAAGAATGGATAAATAGAAATAAGCAAGACATAGTTTTATTTATACATATATCTTTTTCTCAAATGATGCCTTCTCTAGTGTGGGAAAGGGAAAGAAGGAGAGAGATATCTGGGAATTTTAATGTAACAAATAAATACATTTTAAAATTAAAAAAAAACTTCCAAGGTAGCCCATTCCACTTATGGACAAGTCTAATTTTTAGAAATGATTTCTTAAATCAAACTAAAGTCTCCCTCTCTATGATTTCTGCTCATCACTCCTGGTTCTAATCTCTAGGACCAGACAAAACATGGCTCATCCTGTTTCTACTTGAGAGCCCTTCAAGAATTACTTATAAAACTCAGCTAACCTATCTGTATATTCTTTTAGTACTGTAGTATATAGAGTATTAGTGTTTGAATCCACTGATTATCAATAAATCAACCCTTGCTCTATATTCTTACTTTGAGTTTCACCTTTCTGATATGCTGAAGGTCTCTCTTAAAGAGGGAAGGACAAAGGAGGGTTATGAAGATTTTTCTCTTCCCTGCTCACCACTCCTACAGTCATTAGTCAGAAAGACTGAGACAGGACTCTCCTCTCTAACCAAGGTAGACTATCTTCCCTAACTTCTGGAAAATTCTGGCAGTTCTCCCCACTGTCTACATCAGACTTTGCCAAGGCAAAGTATACATCATGAGCAGCCATGCATCTTGGTATAGCAAAAAAAAAAAAAAAAAAGCCATGATTTTGGAGTTGGTTCTGCCACTTCCTAACTCTTTAATTTTAGATAAGTCACTTGCCCTCTCCAATCTTCTATTTCAGTTCCTGTAAATCGGAAATTGTAATATTCAAAGTACTTCTTTCCTCTCAAGATTTTTGTACTGGATAAGGTAAGGCACCTAAAGTTCTTTGCCATTCTAAAATGTGATAGAAATCTTTCCCAATATGCCTCACTCTGTTCATTTGCATATTTCTATTAGAAGCACCACCATTCATTATGTTTTCACTGCTCCAAGCCTTGATAATCTTTTTGCCTTTTCCTTTTTGCGTTTATCTGTAAAGTCAATTTCTGCAAATTCTACATTTCGAATCCATCTTTTCCTCTCTACTCTGATCATGGGTCCCCTAGTACCAGCTCTCATTACCACCTGCTTGCACTATTGAAATAGTCTCTTCAGAAGTTTCCTACCTCCACTCTCTCCCCTATTCAATCCATTATTCATTCTGTTGAAGCTTACTCAAGCAAATAGCCGATTATGCCATTCCTTGCTCAAAAATCTGTAGTGATTTCCTATTCCCTACTAAATAAAATTCCTACTCCTCAGCTTAGCATTCAAGACCTCACTCTGGTACTAGCCTCCATCTGTATCACACTCCAGTCAAACTGGAACCTTTTTTGTTTCTCATATACTATTTAGAATGATCTCCTCCCCTTCCTTGCCTTTTAAAACTTAGCTCAAATGGCATCTCATTCATGAAGCATTCCCAGAACCCCTCTCTCTTTCCCATTCTTACCCCAGCATCTTTGTGTACTTTATTTGCATAAATATGCTATACCTATCATGTGCCATTTCATATCCTATTTATTTATCAGCTGCTAGATGATATAATGGACAGAGTGCCAGGCCTGAAGTCAGGAAGATATCTTCCTGTGTTCAAATCTGACCTCAGACAAATTCTAGCTGTGTGACCCTGGGCGAGTCACTTAACCCTGTTTGCTTCAGTTTCCTCATCTATAAAAATGACTTAGAGAAGGAAATGACAAAACAATCCAGTATTTTTGCGGAAAAAATCCAAAATGTGGGGTCATGAAGAGTTAGACAGAAGTAAAAATGACCAAACGACAACAAGTTGTGAACTCCATGTTGGCAACTTTTCAGTTCAATAAGTATTTATCTAGTATCTATGATGTGGCATGCATTATGTTGAGCAAGGAAAGGTACAAAAGACAAAAAACAGATAGAGCCTCGGCCCTTGAAGAGATAACATTCTATTGGACTGAATCAACATGAACACAGAAAAATAACTGCAAAGTACATACAAATTAAGAGGAGGAAGGTTCCAGGACACCAGCAACTGGGAAGATAAGGAAAGGTTTTATAAAAGAGATGGCAGTTAAAGATAAACGTTGGATAGTGTTAGGAACTAAAAGAGATAGAGGATGAAAAGAGAAATCATTCCAGCCATGGAGCACCTTCACAAAGGCATAGAGGTGGGAGATGAAATTTCATATATGGGAAAAGGTTTGTCAAGAACATAGAGTTCATGAGGGTCAAAAATAGGAAATAATTCTAGAAAGACATGTTGGACTCAGGTTGAAAGCATAGCATGTTTTATTTAACTTTTACAACTCTCCCAGTGCCCAGCAAATAGAAAGTGCTTAATAAATGTTTGTGAAAATAATGTCATCTGTGTGATAGGAACAGAGTGGGAATTGAAGCCACTGGCACTCAAACTGGGTCAGCATTTCTGGCTTCCATTGCAATCCTTCTCATTTGGCCAGTGGGCTAGCTCTGAGATTCTCTTGCACCAAACAAGCTGTATCAAACACTCTGCATTAGTGAAAATGGTCGGAGGTCTCTGCCCTAGGGTTTTCCCAGAGACTAATAACAGTGATCTCCTTAGGTCCCAAATAACCCCCATCCAAAGCAGCTGCATTGGCAGCCCTCAGGCTTCCAGTGCATGACTGACTTTGATATAAATCCATGCTTTCAAAAGCAAAAGCCCACACAGTTCATAGAAATAAGGAAAGACTAATCCTACTCCCAGTCATACGCAGAACATACCTACATTCCAGTGATTTTGAATAGACACAGAGGTTCTGTATTTGAGGACTGGGTCAGTTTGAATGTTCAAAACACTTAAATAGAAGCCTTGTTTCAGAGGGAACAATAAATACAATTTTGGGTGGGTAAAAAATATACACCTTCTTTTACATAGCTGTAGCCCAACAGAAGCCAAAAAGCTCAAAGACAAGGCTACTATTCCTCCTCCTCCAATTTTGCTGCCAAATCTGTTTCGGTTTTTTTTAACCCAACTCTTCCTCTCTTTACTCAGTAGCAAAAGTTTATCCCTAATCTATTTTTTATTTTGTTAGCTTTTCTTAGCTCCTATGCCAGCAACTTAATTTTTCAAGTTCAATAAAAATCAGACCTTTGACTCAGGAAAGACAAGAATCTGAAAAAACACTTTTATTAGATCAAAAAATTCAGCAGCATAACAGAGTTGAATAGCATTAGTTAATGTTTCCCTTCCACTCTGTCAGATTCTATCTAATATATCCCATATATTAGAGAGGGCAGTGGAAAGAGCACTGGGCTTGGAATCAGGAAGACTCATCTTCATGAGTTCAGAACCAGCCTCAGATATTTAGTAGATGTGTTACCCTAGGCAAGTCACTTAACCCTATTTATCTCAATTTCTTATCTATAAAAATGAGCTGGAGAAGGAAGTAGCAAACCACTCCAGTATCTTTGCCAAGAAAACCCCCAAAAGGGGTCATGAGATGATCAAAACTACAGAACAACAATGGGATGAGCTAACAATTATAGAGGTCCAAAAGTGGAATGGGTGGCCTCCAGAGATTATGGGTTCTTCCATGCCATCGAATGAACAACATATGGGGTGATCACATACAAGGTCTTGCCATTACCCATGTGTTCCACTTTCCTAATTGGAAACTATAACTTTCCCCTATCTGTGCACAAACTATCCTTACACTTCTCTCCACACTTCATCCTTGGAAAACCTATTCTTTACCTTCAATGAGACCTCCACTCCCTCAACCCCTCATACTTCCCCAGACTCTAACTTCACTTTCTTCCCTCTCCAACTTCAAACCAAAAGTTAGGCATTTCATTCTATACTATCCTCTGCTCTTTTGTCTCCAATGCCTCATTCTTCTCTGACCAAATCACAGGTATGGTTTACTCCCACCATCTACCTCCTTTATTTCTACTCATGAGCTACGAAAGGCATTTGGAGAAAATACTATACCCATGATGACGAGGTGCATTATAAACTCATTTTCTCCAATACCAATTGGACCCTCACTTTAGCAAGACAGCCCTTGTATTCTTCCCTAACTGATTAGCTTTGAAATAACTTCCTAAAAAAATTATTCCCAACCATGTCCCCTTCTTAGCTGAGGATCTTGACTCCTACTATCCTAAAAACTTTTTTTAAATTGGGCCTTTTGACAGCAATTCCCTTTCCTCCCATTCTGTTTATCACAAAATCCCTTGATATCATCCCCTCACCCTCCTCCTTTTTCCCAATCTCAGACAGTGAGATGGTCTTTCTCTCTGCTTTCTCCTCCAAAGCCAATCCCTCTACATTTATACTTGATCCCATCCCTTCCCATCTTCTCCAGCATATTGCATCCTTAATCTCAATTCTCTCTCATTTTCTCTCTTTCTCTTCATCTCTGTCTCTGTCTCTCTCTGTGTCTTTCTCTCTCTCTCCTCTTCAGACTCTTCCTTTCACCTCCCTATATTGTCTCTACCATTATTGCTTATTGCCTTCAAACATTCTTCATATTTAGAATTAAATTTAAAAAAAATAAAAAAACAAGCCAAATGGAATAATGTCTAGAGGACTGATCTAGGGGCCAGGAAGACCTACACTAAAATCCCACCTCTGACACAGGGCTTTGTGACTCTAGGCAAGTAATTTAATTTCCCATTGTTTCAGGCAACTATCTAAGGTCACAAATTGCAGAGAAGGTGCCAGCTCTACTTTCCTAAGTCAGAGGAATCACAAGTCCAGTCCCTTTCCTAATTCTAAAGAAAAATGGAAACTATAACTTCTAAAAGCCCCTTCCAACTTTGTGACAGGGCAAAAATTCTAGGATGCAATAATAATAATTTATTATCTTTTAATGACCCAATCAGTCAACTAAAATTTTCTGAGTCACATACTATGTGAGCTAGATTCTATATCTCAGATATTTATGATATATTACACAAAGATAACTCTCATTCACATTTATCTGATTAGCGACAGTCATGAAGTGAATATTGTATGGGTTCTATCCTAAACACTCAGGGGCAACATGGCACCACGAAAAATGTATAGGCTCTGGAGTAAAAGAACCTGGGTCAGAAATCCACCTGGACTATTTAATATCTCCATGACCTTGGACAGATCCCTTGACCTCTTTGGGCCTCAGTTAACTTCTCAGGAAAATGAATGGTTTTGATAGGCAGCCTCTGAGGTCTCATCCAGCCATTAATATTGCTAGTAAGTGTTTAATAGCTAATTCTTTAGGTGGAAAAGAATTGCAAATAACATAGATTTAAATTTAGTGTGCCTTAACATTTTTCTCCATCATTTTCATAGGACTAAACAATTAGCAAAACAATAAATCAAAATCTGATTTTTAGTGATTTCTTTTTTTCAAGATGAAAATGCTTACACTAGAAATTGAACAATCACCTTGTCAGCCAGCCAGTAGAAACTGACTTCAATACACCCATTCTTCCAACTCTACATCTATGATTCTGCCTTAAAGCTAATGGCAAAATGAAATGATTTAATCAAGTCATTAAGCTAATCAAATTATAATTTCAATAAAAAAAAGCAAAAAAAAAATAAAATATGGTACCTGGACCTGAATACATTACCCTAAGTATATTTTGATTGGGAAAGAATTCTTTTCAAGATAAATTAAATGGATTAAAACAAAAGAAAAAAGAAAAGAAAGAGATAATATCCTCATCCACAAATGAAAGCTGAATCAAAATATCATTGTTTCTGTGAAGTGTTGACTTTATATAGAGCTATCACATGTCAACCTTTTCCACCTAAACCAATTTCGTTGAAATCTACTTAAAAGTAAAGAAGTTATGCTTACTTTTCAATGTGTAACAATGGTCTCTTTTCTTTCAAGATGGAGAACTTAATGGCAAATTAAACTTATAGTGAGTCTTGATATCTTTTAAAAATGTAGCATATGTTTTCCAAATCAGTCAACTACTTATAAAGTGAATGTGAAGAAACAGACAGCTAGACAAGCCCAAAATGTCATGCAGATGAGGTGGAAAAAGAACGCTTACTTTATTCAGTCAATAAGGAGGAAATTTCTATATTTTGAATGATAACTTAGCTTGTATTTAGAATGTATAATAGTAGCTCAGGATTCTCAATGATTAGTTCACCAAACATGAAATATTCCCAGATTCCATAGCCTCGACTTGGGTTCTGGAAAATGAAAGGAGAAAATCCATAGCCAAGGAGAAAATTAGATAGAAAACAAAGCAAAAAAAAAAAAATCCTGGTCTTAGCAGGGTTAAAAATTTGCCTTGGGGAGCAGCTACTTGGCTCAGTGAACTGAGAATCATTCAAATCTGGCTTCAGACACTTCCTAGCTGTGTGATCCTGGGCAAGTCACTTAATTCCCCACTGCCTACCAGTTACCAATCTTCTGCCTTGAAACCAATGCACAGTACTGAATATAAGATGGAAGATAAGGGTTGTTTTTTTTTAATTGCCTTATTGGTGGAGTGCTATCTTTAGAGGCTCTTTAAAGGATGATATTGTACTTACGGAGCATGATTTGACTCATGGTATATTCAAATCCATCAAATAAGGCAGGCCTTTATAAAGTGAAGGGAGTGGGAAGAGGCAGACAATGAACAGAGGGATCAGGTCCATAGTCCTACAGCTGAACCTCTGAGTCCATTATAATTCAATTTCCTCATTTCACAGATGATGAAACTGAGGCCCATGAAGGTTAAGTGTCTTGGCCAAGGTCATAAAAGCAGTAAGCATCAGAAGTGGGATTTAAAGTCAAGCTTTCTAATTCTAGTGCTGATAATCTTTCTATTATTCTACACCCTGGAAGTAAAATAGACAAAATCCTTTCTTTAGGGGCAGCTGGGTAGCTCAGTGGAGTGAGAGCCAGGCCTGGAGACAGGAGGTCCTAGGTTCAAACCCGGCCTCAGCCACTTCCCGGCTGTGTGACCCTGGGCAAGTCACTTGACCCCCATTGCCTACCCTTACCAATCTTCCACCTATGAGACAATATACTGAAAGTACAAGGGTTTAAAAAAAAAATCCTTTCTTTAAATTCAGACAATAGATACTCTTATTTGACCACGGCAGGGAGGTAAGTGACTATTTTTAAGCCTGATGTATCCTCTGTAGAATGGAGTGCCAACTTGAATCATTTGTGGTTTTAAGACCAAAAAATGTAAAGTATCCAAAGTTCTCAGATCACATTTTTATTTTAGGCCAACATGTGTGTATATCATGTTTAAAATATCTCACCAGACTTATGAGTAGAAAGTTGCTATATAGTATTTCTTCTTAGATCTTAGTTAGCATATTCTACTAGAGTGACAGCAAAGAAAGCACCTAAAGTTTAGGAAAAAAGAAACATTCTTTACATGAAGAAATACTTGTTTAATTTTTAAGACATCTTTTAAGAAATGTCTTATAATTTGAATTAATCATGTGATCTGTAATTGTAATGGCATTTTCTCAATGTTAAGAAAGTTTTAGGCAACATCTTTTTTCATATGTTTTGTGAACTATGGGAGTGTTCCTTTTATAGTTATTAATAACTCTGTGGATCACAGTTTCACTTGGGTAGAAAGAAAACCCCTAAAGGTGTTTTTCATCTGACAAGTGTTCGGAAAAAACAAAATCATTCACTCACTCACACTCACTTGCCTCTCTCTTGACAGTTTAGCAAATACTTCAAGGTCAGGTGGAAAATGTATCTTTGGCTCTGCCCAAACAGTCTCAAGTGAAGCCAAGATTGGCAATGGTTTCTTCAGCTTGATCAATGCAAAATACAAGGCTGAAGACCTTTGCTTCTGAAATGAATTTTTGTTATTTCTGGATGGTCTGTTTAGAGGCTATGCTCTATCTGTTTCTTTGGGTAAAAACAACTTGAAAACTGCTCAATCTCTTCTTCCCTGTGGCTCCTTCCTATGGCTCTTCAGTCTTAACAAAGTACAAGTTCTACGGGCTTCCACGAGCAAAGGGAATGTCTTTTGCCATTATTAGTTGAAATTCTATGCAATTGCTAAAATCCAGAAAGCACTTGAAATGTTTTGGCTTACCACGCCCTTGTAACCACATAATGTGTGTGTATAATCTTTAGCCCCTAAAATGTGCAAAGGGAAACCAATCTAACCATGTGCATTTTCCATGATCGAACCAACGGCTTCAGTTCTGCTCAATTAAAATGGTCTGCCCAGGACTCTCAACAGCATGGTGATTGATGTCAAGAAATTACCCTTAATGAGACCTACTGGCTGCTTTATAAAGAAAATGAGAAAGGCTCACATGGATCTCCTGTCTTCAGTGGTGTCTGGACTAGGGAAATGGAGTGCCATAAAGACAAACAGCGGGGCATTCCAAAGAAGCAAAAGTTGGTATTGTTTAATAAAGATCAGCTGCTCAGGAGACACCTATCCAAGGTCTGTGTGTTCCAAGGGCACTGTCTGCCGGTTGTAAGCTTCCCAAGAAACAAAAGCACAAGTGAAATGAAAAATACAACAGAAAACGTCCAGCCAAGATGTTCAACGAGACATTTACCTTTGGGTGGGAATATATGAGGATGTCAATGCCACAGATTCCACCCTTCTTGTATTCGGTGAGATGCCAGACTCCTAGGAACACAGGAGGTGATGCTAGAGTCCAGCCAAGAGATACAGAGCCTTGCCATATAAATGAAGTTGCAAGAAAGCGCCAAGCAGCTGGATTCTTCATTGTTTAATGTTCTTTAGGTTTGGTGGAGGCTAAGTAGGCTCCCATGTGTCTCTGTTGCTACTCATTTCTGTGCAGTCTGCTCACAGTGACCCTTTCATATCTCACCAAGGAGGAGAAAAGCTTTGGTGGCTCCTCCTTAAGATGGCACTTTCCAGTTCAGCAGCAGGTTGGGTCTCCCCAACAAAGGCGATTCCATGTGTATGTTCATGACCCTGACCTTGACCTGTGCCACCCTCCACCACTGCACCCTTCTTCAGGTGCTATGTTAAATATATAACATGGCTTTGTAGGAACAGAATACTTCTCTCATTCTTCGTTATTTTGTTCAGCCTTGAGGTCCCAGCAAGGATTGAGCTCTCTTCTAAAAGGCTGAAATCTTATATCTGAGTGGGCATGTAGCAAATACTGCCAAGGACCCATCACTCAACACTTTGTAAAGTGGCATTTCCAACCAGTATCCTGACTTTAAAGACTCATTTCTTTCTTCTGGGACATCCCTATTTCTAAGAACTCAAACCCCAAGAAACTTACTTTGCCAGAACACACAAAAAACATAGCAAATTAGGGTAAACAGCCCTGTAGATATAATGCCACTGAATATCCTCACATATTAGGTGACCTATATTAGAAGGACATATCTAGGATGAAGGGGGAAAAAAGGTACTCTGGTGGAAAATTCTTTCTATCAAAATGCATGGAGAATTAAAAAAAAATGAAACAGCATTTGTTTTCTGGTAGATGAGTAGCCATCCATAGTATTCTAAATACATACATGGCATAACTGAACTCTCATTTTTAGGTTCTTGGCTTCCTCTCACATATGGAATAGAGCCCACAACTCAGAAAACAATGCCGTAGTGCTGAATAATCTCAGAAAATTGAGCCTCCAATTTTGGGGATTGCATCCAAAGATATCTGCTCAGTAAAGAGCTGAGGACTCCATGTGGTTGTGATATTTCCAGAAGAATGAAGGACTCAGTCAACCATGATGAAATTTTCAAGGATTCCACAGGGTCTACGCATTTCAAAGCTGACACTTCAACTGCAAAACCATTCCCTCTGGTTTAAAGGAGTGATTATTTGGTTGGGGAAGAAGGGGAGATGAGGGAGGGATAGAAAGGGAGAGCCTTCCCTAGTAATGCATATGGGAACATCCCTGTATGATTGCATATGAAAGAGGACAGAATCTGAGGAAAATCTCCTGATTCATTCAGACACACAAATCATCCAAAGGGGGGAGAAAATCCCATTTTCTCTTGAACTCTAGTAGGAAATTTCCCATGCCATAATTGTATTTGTTATAGTGCAATGATCAAAGGCAATAAATTCCTCCATCTATCCCCATTCAGGGAAAACATATGGCATTACTAGGAGAATCACATGTAATGCTGATTTTGTAGCCTACATGATTAAATACCCATGTGGGAAAGGGTACGTTGGGGAGAGAGCAAAAGCACTTAAAAGAAAAGGATAAAAGCATGAGTGCTATGATGTGAAGTCTACTTCTATGAAATCTAATTTGATTGGTTGGTATGGAAACTGCACTTGCCTGTGAAGTCTGCAGAGAAGAGAATAGAATAATAGCTCACATTTATAAAGTGCTCTCTACTTTACTAGGCACTTTCCTCACCATGTCTCATGAGGTAGATGGTATGAGTGTTCATCTCCCCATTTAAAAGATGAAGAGACTGAGGCTCATGAGTCATATGGCAAGAAAGTGATGAAGCTAAAATTGGAATCTCAGGTTTCTGACACCATATTCCAGAGCCTTAGAGAGGTAGTATATTTAGCATGGTGCTTGGTATATAATAAATTTGATTACTTACACTATGCTGCCTCCCCAGGATACAAATAATATATAGATTAAGATCAGAATATAAATAACGAAAGAATTTGGAAAAGGATTTCACAATTTCAGAACACAGGCCAATAAAGTGACTTAGTGTCAATTGTATAGAAAATTTACTGCAGGAGGGAGCCTACTGTGTGAGCTTTTCTACTGAGATCAAATGTGAGAAAGCCATCTGGGTGGGGGGAGAGGGAAGGGATAAGGAGAAAGGTGGGAGATTCTGTACTTAGATTTGACTTTCCTCAAATGGACAGATGAATCTTGTGGAATTATTCATATTCATCTTTGGTCCAGAATGTAGAGGTGGCATTTGAGAAACTAGAATCTGACTAAAAATGGTTCTACATTTCTCACTGTACTTACTATACCTGAGTCTCTCTTTGGCATTTATCGTATTCTTCAGGAATATTTGTTTCTGATTTCCCCTATTCAATTGTGAGATACTTAAGGGCTGGACCTGTATCTTCTTTCATTTTTGTGACCCAGAGCCTTGCACATCATAAAACTTGGATGGAATTAGTGGGGTGCATTTAATTTGTAGAGTTTATCTTTATACCATCCTGATACTTCATCATACTAATCTTTTTAGTCCTCCTTTTCTTATTCTCTTCTCCTGAGTATGTTCCAGGGAAGACCTGGATTATGGGCCATGAAGATCTAGAAAAAGGATTTTAGATTCTCTTTCTAGCTATAGTATCTGTAGCACTTCAGGAATCAAACCCTTTGGGGTGCTGAGACTTCTGGTGGCTTGTATGCTGGCACCCACAGTGATCTAGATGTATTTTCTTTTGGCCCTCTTGTTTTGATTGACAATGTGAAAACAGCCATAACTGCCTCTGGCCAATGCTCATCATCTTTGAATTGCTTGTTTCAGATGCAAAAATATGAAGTAGATGAAGTTTGATTTAATGCTTCCAGCCTTTCTTTTTTCTTTGACTGCTTTGGTGATGACTCCACCCCTCTTTCAATTGCCTAAGGCTTTCATGACCTCATTACTCATTGTCTAGTAAAATTTGCTCCCAAAAAGGGAATTCATTCATACTGTTTAATACAGCTTATGGATTTGTCTAATTAAGTCATATAGAATGTCTAATAAAGTTTATAGAATTTTACTCCTCTCTCCACTTTAGGATATTTTAACTAGGTTAATGTCTTAAGTCACAGGTATAAAGATAGAAGGGAAATTTCAGAAAATTATCAGGTAAGGGAAGTTGTTTGAGATAGTATTTAAATCATTCCATGTAGGTAGCTTCCTACTCTACCTAATTTTAAAGATTGAAAGACAGTTTAGCTGTATTATAGATTTTTTTTAATTTTGTTATTGTTATCAGATTTGGGGTTTTTTTGTTTTGAGGAAAAACAAAGAGGCTAGTGTCACTGGATAGAATACATGGAAATAAAAATGATGCAAGAATACTGGAAAGGTATGAAGGTACTAGTTTATGAAGGACTATAAAACTCAGAAAATATTATGTATAATCTTGTAGGTAATAGGGAGCCACAGGAATTTATTGAATAAGGGAGGAAAGAATGGCAATATGGTCAGAACTGTGCTTTAGGAAAATAACTTTAATAGCTGAGTTGTTTTAAAGTTGGGAGAGAACTGAAGCAGGGAAAGGAATCAGATGACTATTGCAATAATAGTCCAGGTGTGAGATGAAGAAGGCCTAAATCAGGGCAGTGGCAGTGTTAAAGGAAAGAGAGAAATGTATTCAAGAGGTGTTGCAAAGGAAAAGTCAACAGGCCTTGACAAATTGGATTTGTGAGAGTGAGAGAATGAGGAGTCAAGTATGTCACCAAGATGGCAATCATGGGTGACTGGGAAGATGGCTAAAAGTGGTCTTTCTCTCTCATACTTCTCACTGTCCTTTGTCTAGGTCTCTCTTTGCCTTGTGAGCATAATATTACAAGTCTAAGATTGGTGGGGGGGGGAGTTTGAGACACATTAAATTTAATATGCCTACTGAATATCCAGTTTAAGATATTGATGGAGATGCAAGACTGAAAGTCAGGAAAGAACTTAGATATGAATAAAGAGGTCAAAGAAGAATATGCTCAGAGTCAAAAAAAAAAAGAATACATGGGAGTTGGTGAGAATATTGAGCTAAATACTATAGAAGACAAAGGAAAGAGGGACCAGGACACAGTCGTTGGGGATAGAACAAGTTCATAGAGAGAGGTTAAAGATCAGAAAGAGAGGATGTTTGAAGATGCAATCTGCTAGAGAAGATGAAGGGAGTTGGGATCAAGTGTATCACAGAGGAATTGACTGTGGCAAAAAAAGGGTCACCTCATTATTAGAGAATTAGGTAAAAGGAGGAGTGAATAGAAAATGATGTCAAAGAGTTTTGAGATGAAGGGAATGGTAGAAAAGGAACTCATGTCTAATAACCTCAATTTTATTTTATTGGTAAATTAGAAGGCAAGATCCTTAGCTGGGAGGTAGAAAGAGCTGGAAGTTTTGAGGATGGAGTAGAAGTTTTGAAATAGCTTCTGTGGAAAGTGAGAAAGGAAATCAATTAAACAGGAATGGAAGACTATACTGCTGTTTTGAGGGCTTAATTGAATTTGAATAACATGAATTTGTGATGGAACCATAACTCAGAATGGTTATGAGACTTTCTCCAGCCACTTTCAGTCCCTTCTGAGTAGGAATAGAAGAGAAAAAATAGTGGGAGTAATCCAGAGCTAACATTGAGCCAGAGAAGAATAGGGTAGGGCAGCAAGAAATTTAAGAGTAGAGGACAGTAGAAAGTTGAAGTGGCTAAGACCTGGATGGAGAATGGAAAGGGAAGAAAGTGAACTTGGGATAGGGGCAAGAGCCTGGCAAAGTACTGAGAAGTGAAGGGAGATGAGGTCTCGATGAAAATGAAAAATAGGTGTAGGAAAAGTAGGATGACAGGCTATGATCAGATAGAAGAATAGCAGACTTTCTAATTGGGTCATTGGAATACTTATGAGTAATAATAGCAAAACCTCTGGGTGACTGAGATAAGATGTCTTCATGGGTGGGTTATGGGAAAGTCAATAAATACAAAGTTAGTTTGAGAGGGAGGGCACAGTTTTTAAGGGAAGTAGGAAAGGTTTCATTCAGAAGGTGGTGCTTCAGCCTTGTCTAAAAGGACGAGTGAAATTCTATCAAGAGGACAAGAGGAGGGAGCACATTCTAGACACTGGAGATGGAATGTTTTGTGTGAAGAACAGAGAGAATTATAATTTGTCTGGATTTCAGAGTGCAAGAAAGGAAATGATATATAATGATAATGTAAAGACTTGCTGGGGCAAGACTGTGGAAGTCTTTAAAAGCTAAAAAGAAGAATTTATATTCAATCAAAAGAGGTGACAGAGATCTGCTACAGTTTACTGAGTACCATAATCACATGGTTATAGCTGTGCTTAAGAAAAAAAGCACTTTTGCAGGGGCAAGTAGGTAGCTCAGTGGATTGAGAGCCAGGCCCAGAGACAAGAGGTCCCAGGTTCAAATGTGGTATCTGAGAGATACTTCCTAGCTGTATGACCATGGGCAAGTCCCTTAAGCTCCATTGCCTAGTCCTTAGCACTCTTCTGCCTTGGAACCAGTGTGCAGTATTAATTCTAAGACAGAAGGCAAGAGTTTTTTTTTAAAGATATACTTTTACATTAATATGGAGGATGGACTGGCATAGGTAGAGACTTGAGGCAGGAGACTGATCCAATAATCTAGGTGAGAGGTGATGAGGGCCTGAACTAAGGTGGCAAAACTGTATGATTAGATAGAAATAATCAAATGTAAGACAAGTCAGGGAAGCACAGACATCAATATATGGCAATCGATTGGTTATGTAAGATGAGGTAGAGTGAGTATTGTGGTATAATGTCAAAGTTCTGCACCCAAGAGCCTGGAAAGATGGTGGCATCTTTGACTGAAATAGGAAAGTCTGGAAGACAGGTAGGTTTGGGAGGAAGCTAATGAGTTCTGTTTTAGTTAAATTAAGTTTGAAATGTCATGATATCCTGTTTGAAGCAATTATGTGGAAACTGGTAATAAAGGATGAAAGCTCAGGGGAGAGACTGGAGCCAGCTATACATACAGATCCAGTGCTTATTCTAGATCCTTAATCCTTGTACAAACTCTAGAACTTTATTAGGAGGGCTTAGCAGTTTTATTAATTTCTACTGAACTCAAAGTTTAAGATATGATACAGAGTATGTAATCTAAGGTAGGCTAGCAGGAAATTGAAAGATAGCTTTTTTCCCCTTTTTTTCCTTTTTTTTTTAATGCTATATCCAGGAGCCTTCCAAAAGCCAATCCCTCTTTCCTGGCCCTAATCATGAGCTAGCTGCCCTCTGTGAAATTCTGAACTTCCCTCTATCCTCCTACATCCAGTAGGATGTATGTTAGCTCTCTATCTTAATCGCAGAGCTCAGTTTTAGTGCCTCCAACTAATTGGTGCCCCTCTTAACAATATTTTGCCTATTCAGATCTCTGGGACTTGTTGAATCCTTCTTCATTTAGCCACCTTCCCTGGACTTTACTCATAGCTAGCCTAGACCTGCCCAGATGTGCCCACTTGAACCCTACAGATGTATCTACCCCATCTGGATTCCTACTTCTAGCTGACTAGACCTATGATCTCGTCAAGACATGCCAGGTCTTGGCACCTATCAGCTCTGCCTGCTAACCTACCAAGATCCAGACAATTCAGAACAATTTGACTTGAAAGAATGGGACCTTCCTAACCTGGTTTAAACTTATTTTTTCCCCAATTTTAATGAACTCTCCAGTCCCACTTCATAAATCCAATTGTCCAGACATTTGTCAGGTCAAACTCTGGTCCAGTAAAGTGTGCTAGCAGCTCTGGAATGCTTGGAAACCAGTGACACAATCTTTCCTTGCTTCACACTTGCAATCTAAAAACAGAGTTTTTGACTACTTGGGGCTTTTTGCAGATGATAATGGAATAAACCTTTTATAAAGAGACTCTTTTGACCTCTGAACTGCAAATTTACAAAGATGATCAGAAGAATATATAGGTACAGAAATCATTTTAAGATTAACATCTGGCACAGTAATAATAAAAATAATGATAATAATTAGTGATAAAAATAATTCATGTTAAATGTGCTTTTACAAAGTGAGTTATAAAGATTACCACATTTGTTACTCACAGTCATAACCTTGTAAAGTAGATAGTGCAAGCATTATTATACCTATTTGACAAATTGGGAAACTGAGGCTCAAAAAAGTTTAAGTATTTTGCTTAAGGCACACAAAAATAATTTTAAAATAATTAACAAGGCCAAGATTTAAACCTTGGTCTTCTAAGTCTGAATTCGATGTTTTTCCCCACTTTACCACATTTTGAATTTTACCTTCGAATATTTTGTAAGATGGAAATGACTGAAAAGGGAATTACAGTTCTATGCACCTGTCTGTCCTCCTAGAATTAAAACAGACTGATAATAAGTTTAGCCATTCTTTCTTGTGCTAGAGAGAATTCCTATCCCAGGTGCCAAGGATTAGAAACTCTTCTGCCCCATCTCCTCCCCATAGCCTAGATACTCCTCTCAGGCTTACATTTGTCTAACCAATATCCAGCTTTGCAGGCCCCTTTTGGATTGCTTTTGTGGGTTCCCTCTTGATTGCACTCTGTTACTTCATTTTCTAATTCCTATCTGGTTAGATCACTTTGATCAGCAATGCACTGAGTATTAGATCTGATTTCATACAATATTCATAACCTCAAAAATAATATGCCTCATTACAACTGAGATGCATGCAGCAATTTTGAAATTTCCTGCTCTTGTTTTCCTTTTAACATGAATCCTGGCTGGCGAGAATTTATGTCCAATACAAATATATGAAGCTAGGGTAATGTTTGGTCTCATTACACTGGTAATCGGCAGTCTTACGATCCATAGAAAAGGCCCCCAAAGCCATCTGGACTCCTCTCTTGCCAGTGCTGGGCAGCAATTTGTTTAGTATTCACTAATGCTTTGGCCACTAATTATTTGGCCAGTTTTAAAAGATGGCAAGCAATAAAGATGCTAGAACTTCTTTGCATAGAGTGTTCCAGAGTCCAACAGTGAACTGAAATGGAAAATAAAGGCTTCCTGATAGTCACAATCTCTATTCCTGAATGTGTTCATGATTCTTCTTTACTAATATATTTTAAAATGCAAATATCCCCAAAATCTTTGGACACATGTTAGCAGTTCAGAATCATTCATATGAAATCAAAATACAACAAAAACAAAGCAAAGGGGGCTTATATTCTCTCTCATTCTAGGAGTTCCATTCTAAAATCAGCGAAATTAAAAAATTGGCTTCTTCACCATGCCATACCTTGAAGATTAACTAATTCAATGACCTTTGAGATAGGCAGCCTTAAAAACCAAATATATGTGATATGTATGTGTGTCTTACATGCATGTACATATATAAGTTCTGATATTTTATATGTATTCATGCATGTGTGTATGCATGTGTGTATGTGTGTGTATAATGGTAATGCCCTCTCTTCTCTAAAATTCAAAACTAAAGGCCATCAACTAATTTAAAATGTGATTCCAAAACTTGACAATAGCTAATATGGGGGTGGGGGACATTTGTGTGCATGCATGTGTGCTATTTCCCTACTGTGATAATCACAGAGGCAATCTGTCAAACACTTTCTAAATTAAAAGTACCATAGATAGGAGATTCTTAAGCTAGGGTTCACAGGTCCCTCCCAAGGAGAGATTTCAGGAGATCTGTGAACTTGGATGGGGGAAAAAATCACAACTTCTCACTGAAATTTGCATGTCCTTCAATTATGATTTTTTTTTAATTCAAAGAAGGAGGGGCAGCTGGGTAGCTCAGTGGATTGAGAGTCAAGCCTAGAGATGAGAGGTCCTAGTTTCAAATCCGACCTCAGACACTTCCCAGCTGTGTGACCCTGGGCAAGTCACTTGACCCCTATTGCCCACCCTTACCACTCTTCCACTTAAGATCCAATACACAGAAGTTAAGGGTTTAAAAAATAAAATAAATTCAAAGAAGGGGGCAGCTGGGTAGCTCAGTAGATTGAGAGCCAGGCCTAGAGACAGGAGGTACTAAGTTCAAATTTGACTTCAGATGCTTCCCAGCTGTGTGACCCTGGGCAAGTCACTTGACTCCCATTGCCTACACTTACCACTATTCTGCCTTGGCGCCAATACACAGTATTGACTCCAAGACGGAAGGTAAGGGTTTAAAAAAAATTTTTTTTTTAATTCAAAGAAAGGGTACTTGGCTTCACCAGACTGCCAAAGACATCTATGGCACAAAAGCCCCCAAAATGTTAAGAACCTTTGTTATAATTAAATATAAGATAAAACTAAAGAAGGTAAGCTGGGGGGGATAAGAGAAAAGAGTACAAGTGAGTTCATTCAGGGTAGCCTGCTCAAGAACCACAAAATATAAAGTGTCCAAACTCATTCTTACCTTGTGTTCCATTGTAATCTAAACAGACAATAACTCTTAGCACTTGACAGTCTGGTGTCTGTCTGGGATATAATTATGTTTATTGTTTGATTAGATTATTTGAGTGTTTAGGGACAAGGTAGACTACTGAAGGAAAAGAAGCTAATGAAAATATAATATTAAAAACCTCAGGATGATTGACTTCTAAGCACATGCACCAGGGAAACAAAGGTAAAATGGCTAATATGCAAAAAATAGGATCTGGTCTTCATTAAAAAACAGAAAATCCAGTGCCTGATCTATCAGTGGCCTCCAAAGGCTAAAGCAAATAAAAGCTCTCCTTTCCCCAAGCAACTACGATGTTGTAAGCATTCCTCCGGTGCAGTTTATGAAGTCCATTGAGTTCAAAAAACATTATATAAGCCTGAGCATTATTGTTTAGAAAACAACCAGAATTACCTGCGGTTCCTCACTTTTGTGTCTTTGGGCTGCCACTTCTAACTTGGAGATAACCTTTCCAAAGACTAAGAGCCTTTCAAACTCCTTGTGGTCATTAATCAATACAGCATCTTTGGGTTTCTCCAGACCCTCTCCTCCTCTGAAAACCCCACAGAGGCTCCAGTAGAGAGAGCAAAAATGCAAAGGAGGTCTGTGGTTTGGAGCAAGCCCAAACTAAACGGCACTATTCTTGATATGTATTAAACTGTCAGCAAAGAGTACCATGACCCAAGAGGGGAGGGGAGGGAGAACTTGCCCTCCTACCCTTTGAAGTAATAGGTTTTGTGGGCCATCAGAGAAAGAGAGAGAAATGATAGGAGCAAGGGGTTCCCATTGCAATATTTTGAACACCCTGGCCCTATTTAAACCCTAGCATTTGGCAGAAAGCCCAAGTTCTCTTCTATTTCCATCTGAGAGTTATCATGGCAAGTTGAACAACTCGTCCTTACATTGTTGGTTGCCAAGGTACTAACTACTAGTTATATTCCCAAAGTCCTTTCTCCAACAGTAGAGGTTCTTAACCTGGGATTCATGGACCCTCAAAGCATCAGTGGATAGATTTCTAGGAATTCTATAAACTTGAATGTGAAAAAATGGTCATCTTTATTTTCACTAACCCCTACTTTATAGTTAGAATTGCCATCAACTACAAATGTAGGCAACAAACATCATGTTGGAAAAGGGTCCATACATCTATGATAAACACAAAAATTTAAGAACCCCTGCCTTAAGTTAACCAAGAACTTCATATTGAAACTCAGCTGTCAACCTTTGGACAGATCACTTAACACTTCAGTGACTCAGTTTCCTCCTCTAGAAAATAAGGATGATGAGGATGAATATTCTACCTACCTTAGAGACTTGCTATCACAATCAAATTGGAGAAAATCTGCTAAGCACTTTCTTTTTTCCCCCAGGCATTTTCTAACTTTAAAGGATATGTAATCTAGAGTTCAGGGACCCCTTCCATATATAGATTTTATGGGATCTGTGAACTTGGATAGAGGGGAAAATATACTTATTTTTACTAACTTCTCATTGGAATTTGATATGTTCTTCAATAATGATTTTTTTAAATATTCTGAGAAAGTGCATAGACTGAACCAGTCAGTCAGACACTTTCATAGCACCAACAATAGCTAAGAACTCTTGTTACAATTAGGTCTTAATCAATGATACATGTAAAACCCAGTGGAATTGTGCGCTGACAATGGTTGGATTGGGGTGGGGGTGGAGGGGTTTGGGGAAGAGGGAAAGAACATAAAACATGTAACTATGGGAAAATATTCAAAATTAAAATTAAAAAACAAAATAAAAGAACTCCTGTTACAGATAAATATGTTGCTTAAGAGGAAGGGCTAGGGAGGTACAAGAAGAGAATTAAAAGTGGGTTTATTCAGGGCAGGCTACTAAAAAGCTCAAAGTATAGGGTGAAGACATGCCTTTCCCCACAAGAGCACCATCCTCAAATTAAGGGACAGGGAGAAGGATGGAAGATGATCCTTTGTTGAAATGACTAAAACTGGATCAAGAGTTTGATCAAAAGAGAAGTAAATGTAAGAATGACAATGGCCTAGGTTAATAGATATATAATATATAATAGGATATAATCAGATAACATAAATTTCAGAGAAAGAGGAAGAGTAAACAGAGAGAGAGAGAGAAAAAAAATCTCTGGAAATAGTAAGAAAAAAGTTATCACTACCTATCTAAAATTCCCACAAAGACAGGGAGATCATCACTATGCAGAATCTACTTAAAAGGACATTATCTCTCCTGTTATTCTTAGAGAACATGCAGACCACTGGGGATGAGGACAATACAATAGAGTCCTATGCCAAGCTAGGGACCCCTGAATTGAGGGAGTCCCCCAAGGAGGAACAATCTCTATGAATCAGGAAACACAAATTTCCAGGAAACTAGGATTAAAAGCTAAATTTTCAGAGGCTCTTAAGAGGTATGGATCATCCTTGCCACTTTTGAAATAGGGCTAGACTCTGTCTTCTTCTCTGTCCTTCTTCTCAGGACTCTGCTTGTTTTCAGACTTGGTATAATGTGGGGACCTCCATTTTTCTAGGAAAGAAGGACAAGCAAGTCCTGAGAAGAAGGACAGAGAAGAGGACAGAGTCTAGCCCTATTTCAAAAGTGGCAAGGATGACCCATTCTAGTCCCATGACAATTATGACTACAGATTGAACGGATGATGACTTTTTCATTTTCAAAGCCCTCTCATATACATTTCCTCATTTAATCTTCAAAACAACCTTGTGAGGCAGGCAGGGATGGTATCATTGTTGCCATCTTATAGATGCATTCACTGTGATGTGTTAGGTTGGAAGGAATACTGAATTATAAGTATTGTCACTGGTTTACAATGTGACCTTGAATAAGGCATTTAAATACTCTAGGCAGCATTTTGCTCATGTATAAAATGAGGGGGCAGGGGGATGGTGAACAAGATGATTTCAAAGGACCTTTCCAGCTGCTCTTCCATGCTATGAGTCCATGATTAGGAAAAGCAGAAGCAGGAGCTCACATTATGCTAGACAACTTGAGAATTTTCTAATATCCTTAGGGATTTAGAAAGAGCTTTAGGGGAAAGAGAAGGATTAGAATCCTCACCGAGATGCCTTTCCTCATTGAGGATTCTGTTCTTCTCTTACATGCCATCTCTAGATATCTCTTCCATATTTCTGGTGGAGGTGGCTTTTTTGGAAAGGAAAATGAACTAAAGAATGATGCATATCTACATGGAAAGAAAAACCAAAGCTAAGGTAAGAAGCATTGAGAAAACAGGGTACAAATGTCCTATGGTGGTCACATTGGTGGTGGTTACTCTATCCTTTGCTGCCTCAGCCATTCAGCAGTTGAACAAACTAAAAGAGAAAGGGGTTAGGCAAACACTCCAAAGGGCAAGGGAATGAGGGAGGTCGCCTAAAGGTGAACATGATTTCTTCAGCCTCTGTGCTGCTTACACATCAATTTTCACCTTGAGATTTTTCTCACCCCTGCCGTGAGACAAAGATTGAGTTGTACCAGGAACCTGGGAATTTAAACATTCCAGTGGGCCTTTCTGTATTTTTTTATTATTACTATTACTTGAGAATATCACATGCCCACTTTGATTCACCACAGTGCAGTACCTCTGACTGCTTCAATATTTAAACTGATTTCCCTGTTTTTTAATGCCATCATTTGTGGGCAATTTGATAAAGAGCTATTAACACTTTCACCATCACAGTGCAATGATCCATCCATTCATCAACAACTTGTTTGAAGTCAGTTGGAAATCTGAGTGGCATAGGCTGCCTTGGAAGGTAGTGAGCACCCACCCCATCACTAGAAGTCTTCAAGCAAAAGCTTTGATGACATTTAATAGATATATTGTGGTAGTTAGCCTTAATGGTTTTTGAGGTTCCCCCCAATTTTGATATTCTATGATTCTATTTCCCTCTTAAAATTGAGTCACATTGTATGGAGTGGGAATTTGGGGGGAGGGGTCTTGATATAGCAAGATGCACCCCCTTTAGGCACTCAAATAATCAGAGAGGTTGATATAAGATGAAGGCAGACAGTGGTTTTATTGCTTTCATGCAATGGATAGGGGCATTGCTCTCAAGTCAGAGGTCCAAAGATACAAATGAATTCCCCAATTTATAAGAAACCAACCCATGCCCTCCACCTGTGCACAAGAGTACCAATTAAAAGCCTATATAAAAGACTGGGAAGGAGAGGGGTCAAGGGAGAGCAAAGCTGTATCTAATTAAGCCAATCAAATTTACCCTCTACAGCAGGGGTCAGCAACATATAGCTCTTGAGCCATATCTGGCTCCACCTCCCGACAGGCCAGTCTGGGCAGAGCCCCAGGATGTGCCCCAGGGGGCCCTTCAGCACCACCCCCATATTCCAGCGCCTTCACCTCCATCCTCCTCCTTCCGCAGGCGTTTATGGCTCTCATGGCCAAAAAGGTTGCCGACCGTTGCTCTACAGGGATATTGATCTAAAAATACATTGAGAATAATACATTCATTTTCACTCCATACAACATCATTGGGCTGAAGTTATTTTTAAAATTAGTTTTCTCACTTGTTGTAATGCTTCTTCCATCTCCTTGAATACCTCTTCCCAAAGACTGAGCTTTAAAAACTAGCAGTAATTTTAAAAACAAACTTAGGGATGGGTTTGCATTACAGAGGCATATGTTAAACTAGAGTTTTTAAAAAATCAAATCAATATTTTTCCACTAATCTCTAGAGGACAAAAGGTTCCTTCCCTGAGAATCACTTAACCCTCATAGGCTTCATTTTCCTCATCTATAAAATGAAGAAATTGGACTAGATGACCTCCCAAGTCCCTTCTAGTTTTGTCTATGACCCTAAAGAGCAATCAGGAAGAAATTCTTTGCTAGCTATTATTAATTCAATTCAATTCAAGCTAATGAATTTTTATTAAGTGTCTATTGCTTGAAAAAATCATCTATCCAGGATCTGGTAATTCAGCAAAACATAGTCCCCAAAATGCAGTCTTTCTCCACAGGAAGCTTACATTCTATTGGAGGGTGCACAACATGCATACAAATAAGCAAATATAAATTAATTTAAGGGAGCAGAAAGCACTAATAACTAGGGCTTGAAGAAGGGTTTTCCAGAGACATATTACCTGTATCCAAAAGGAAGTCAGGGATTCTGAGAAACAAAAGAGGCAAAAAATATATATTCCAGGCATGAAGAACAGCTGTGCAAAGACAATGACATTTTTTCTGACTATCTCTCATGCCTAGAATGCCCTCTCTCCTCATTTATACCTCCTGACTTCTCTGGTTTCTTTCCCATCCCAAATAAAATTCCACTTCTCTCAGGAAACCTTTCCTAGGCCCTCTTCCCTCCATTAATTATCTCCAATTTATCCTGTATATAGCTTTTTTGTATGTTGTGTCTCTCATTAAACTATGAGCTCCTTAAAGCAGATACTGGCTTGAGCCTTTCTTTGCATCCTCAGCACTTGGCACAGTGCCTGGTACATAGTAGATGGCTAACAAATATTTGTTGACTGTGACTGGAGGTGAAAATGTGGAGTTTGAGAAAAAAAAAAAAAACTAATAAGCCAAGCTGGCTAGATGACAGTACACAATGGGAAGTAATATGAAACAAGAATGAAAAGGTGAATTGGACCCAGATTAGAGAGCTTTGTATACCAAATGGAGGAGGTTGCATTTTATCCTCCAGGCAAAAAAAAAACCACTTGAGATTTTTGTGAAAGGGCATGATGGTGTCAGATTTGTGCTTTAGGATTATTGTTTTGGCATCTGCATGAAAAACAGATTGGAGAAAGGAAGAGATTGGAAATAAGGAGATGAATTGGGAAGCTATTGCAGTAATCCAGGGGAGTGATGCTAATGGTACAAAACAAAGTAGTGGCTAAGTGGGTATAAAGGAGGCAGATCCCAGAGACAATGAGGAAGTAAAATAGGAAGACAGCAACTGATTGAATAAGCAAAGCAAAGAAGAGGAAAGAGGTAAGATTTATTCTAAGGTTATAAACTTGAATGACATAAGTATATTGGTCCCCTCAACAAAAAATTGAAAAGTTTGGAGAAGGATTTTGTTTATAGAAGAAAATAATGAATTCCATTTTCAGATATATTTAGTTTGACATTACTACGAGGCATTCAGGTAAAGTTCAGAGAAGGAAAATATTGATGTATAGGTATGTTTTATATATAGATATAATACTGCTTTATATCATGCTTTAAGGCTCATGAAGTGCTTTACATATGTTATCTCATTTTATCCTTAAAACAACCCTGTAAGGTAGGTGCTATTATCATTACCATATTAGAGATGAGAAAATTGAGATTGAGAAAAATTAAATGATTTGCTCAGCTAGTGTCTGAAGTGGGATTTGAACTCAGATTTTCCTGATTCCAAGTCTAATATTCTATCATCTACATAGATTGTAAGAATCTAACATAAATCTGTATCCCTCTTTCCTTTTTAAAAGGAAAGTTTCATTTTGAATTTGAAAATCTATTTCAGTCTTACCCCCACCCTTTGATTGGATTAAAAACATGGCCAGAGGCTTATCTGGAGATGAGGAATGTATGCACACTCTGGAAGGATGTCAGAAGCCTCCTGGCTCCCTGGTGTCCTGGAATAAACTTGCCTCTTGTCTTATGTGACTTCTGATGTCCAGAAGACCAGCCTCTGACCCAGACTGAGGTCAAGTCTGTCCAATCAGAAACACCCAGAAAAAAAGTGATGGGGGGTGGAAGGGCTGAGAAAATAAATTATAGATCAAGAAGCTTCCACTTTTTTTGTGGCTAAGCAGTGGATGGTTCTGACCAAGCAAGAGGAGTGAATGGAGATGTAAAGGCTACTGAACAGGTTACTATGTGTCTTTTCTTCTCTGACCTCCTTTTTACTATTTAATAAATAAATATAAAATAAATATACAGCCTCCAGAGAATGTTAATTGTAACAAAATGATAACTGAATGCATGGCAGGAGATAATCACATAGAGATAGAAGAAAAGAGGGCTCAAGTGAAAAATATGAATGAGACATCCACAGTTAGGGAGTGAGAGATAGATGAGCAAAGGAGACAGAAGAAACTGTTAAACAAGTTAGAGAACCAGGAGAGAAATAGTCATAATGGAAGCCAAAAAATATAGTATCCAGCAATCAAGGAGAAGTCAATAGTGTTTAAAGCCATAAATATTTCATGTAGGAAAAGGTCTAAGAAAAAAAAAACATTAAATTTGTATTGTATACTGCTCAACTTGACTGAAGTTACCAATTTTCTTAATTTATTTCTTTAATGATTCTCTAGGGTTTTCTAAGTTCATTAAAACATACTTGCATCATCACAACAGCAAATAAAAATTAATTTTGTTTCCTTTTTCCCAGTGTACTATATAATTGTGGGAAGGATTACCCTACCTGATCAATCAACTCCACTTCTCCACCTGATGGTTACATTGATTACATCCAACTGATGTAATCAAAGAAAGTGACAGGCAGAAAACAAAGATAATAGGTGTTCTCATGTGCCTATACTTTCCTGTCCCTTTATGAATATTGAAGAAGTTTCCCTGATTGAATTGAAAGGATAAAATTTACATGACAGTGGCCCTTAAATGAAATTAACCTGCCAGCCAAATCAAAAAGGAAGCTAGGATTGCTAGAATTCATAGAAGATGTATAAACAGGGAAAAGGAGAGATACAAAAAGCAATTTAAGCTAAAAGAATAAAAAGCATGGATAGAGGCAGCCACCATGAAAAACAGGTATCAGGACTCAGAGTGAGGCTGATTGGATATGAGGCATATTGGTAAAGATGCCCTGTCTCTGAGCTGCAGGTCCCAAGACTTTGATTGTTTTTCTCCACTTGGGCTCTTTCATGAAAGCCTACAACCTTTTCCTCTGGGTAGGGGAAAGAGGAAGGTCTGCTTCTTTAAAGATTTGTTCACCTCTCTATGTTTAAACATTTACTTTCTGACCTTAAAACTGGCAGTTGCAATAGATCATAAGTACAGACATTACTTCTTTGGGCATATTTAACTGCAGTGCAGTTGGGAGGCAATTAAGGGGGTCATCCCAGGAAAGAATAAAAAGATAAATTAGAACTGCGATATTTAAAAGAAAATTGGGTCAAGCTAGGAGCTCAGGGCCAGAAAGACAGAGAGGGACAGATACAAAGAGAGAGAGACAGAGAGAGACAGTCATAGAGAGGAAGGAGGGAGAGAGAGAGAGGAAACAGAGATAGAGACAGAGAGAAAAAAATTCTAGATTGATTCGTACAGAGAAACCAATCTAAGCAATGTCAGTAAATAAATGGGGCTGAATAAGAATGGCCCAACCACCCTTTTCACCACACCACTCTACCACTGATATATATATAGTCACTACTACATACCTGAATACAAAATGAATTCCACTAGTTCCCTATCACCTCCAGGATTAAATATAAGATCTTCTATTTAACAAGAACCTTCATAACTTGCCCCTACTCCTTGCTTTCTCATACTTTGCCATATGATGACAATAGACTTCTAGCTGTTTCTCTCACAAGATATTCCCTCTCCTGACTGGGTGTTTTTCTTCATCTCTGCCTTCTGGATTTCTCAACTTCCTTCAAGTCCCAGCTAAAATCCCACCCTTCCAATTCCCTTTCATTCTAATGCCTTCCTTCTGTTTATCTTGTATATGTCTTGTATGCTTGTTGTCTTTCCCCATTAGATTGTAAGGTCCTTGAGAGCAGAGATTGTCTTTTGTCTTTCTTAGTATCTGCAGCACTTAGTATAGTCCCTGGCACATAGTAGGTACGTAATAAATGTTCATTAACTGACACATATACATATATAGAGGGAGAGAGAAAGAGAGATGCACATGCAAAAACATTATACATATATATGTATATGTATTTTATATAACTTTGTTCTCATACAATTTGAGACATTTTTGGACATGATGAATATAGGAATTTATTTTGTCTGACTATATTTGTCAAGAGTTTTCTTTTTCTTGAAATGGACAAAGAAAATAGATTTTTTCATTAAAAATTAAAATTTTCAAATGTTGTTCTTATGTTGTTACTATAGTTAGTATTTCAAAAATTATATTAAGCGATACTGGGAGAAGTAGGATCATACCCTTCCCTGTTATTAAAATAAGAAGCAAAGCACACTGGGATAAGAGAGATATCTTCCAGGTCTTTTTATCATATTGGTATTGCAAAGGCATGGAGTTTCCTTCTCTGAAACTTTTTCAAAATAGCTTAGATCTTTATCTATCTGTGATGTTACATGAAGCAGATTATTTATAACTCACAATCACTTCTAGCCAGTGGATTCTAGTATGCTGTAATTTGCAGGGCTCTAATCCCACCATTTGCTGCCACACTGATGAAGACACTGTCTAAAGGTAATTCTTATTTATCATAGTTGCCTGTCAGAAACAGAACTAAATGTTGCTATAGCCAAGAGGTGTTGCTGAAATAACTATTGCTTATTTTTATTTAGTGCTTTGCAGTTACTAGACGATTGACATTAATTATCTCACGGAAACCTCTGAGACAGGTAGTTCTACATATCATGATTTGGAGGCTGGAGGTGTAATAGCAAGAGTGTTGAACTTGCTTCATCAACCTGGAATTGGGTCCCAGTTTCACCATCTATGAAATTTGCTGACTGGGCAAGTCACAACTTCTCTGGGCTTTGGTTTCCTCATTTATGAAATAGAAATAACAATATCTGTCCTACCTATCTCATAATAGGATTGTGAAAATCAAATGGGATAACATGAGTCAAGAGCTGTATATCTGTAAACCGTCTTCATTTTCACAGTTAAGACTCAAAGAGAGAAGTAATTTGTCCAAGTTCCCTCAGGAAACCAGGCTGGAACTCAAACTCTAGACTTTCTTGATCCAAATCCATTGCTGTTTTTAAAGTCCTTCACTGATTCCATGACCTAGCCCATGGGTCTAGATGTCCCCTGGACACCTCTGACTGGAAACTTCCTGGCACACAGGAGGTGGAATCAGAGACCTCAGCTCTTCCCTCACCACTTCGTCAAAGGACAAAAGGCAGGCCTCAGGAGGATGCAAACACTCCCTTTCCTTCTCACCATGTGGCTGTCCAAAATAGCTGCCTAGCACACTCTTCCCAACATAGTGGCTAGAGCTAGCTGATTTCATTACCTAGGAGAGTTCTTGTTTACAGATAAATAAGGAGCCAACCCTGGCTTTAACAAAAGTGGCTCAGTGTTAACCCTGCTATTCTTAACAAAGACAGAAGAGCTAGACAAAAGAAAGGAGGACCCTACCCAGCCTCATAGCCTCAGTGAGAGTCTCTTTGAACTTTAAAATCAAAAAGGTTTTCATGGGGGCTAAAGAGAAAATTATTTCCCAATTAAATATTAATTTTCCACAGATCCCATAGTCAGTAAGTCAATAAGCATTTATTATGTTCTATGTAACGAAGAGAGGCAGTTAGGTGGTTCAGTGGATAAAGTGTTGGGCCTGAAGTTCGGGAAGACATGAGTTCAAATCTGATCTCAGACACTAATTCTATGACCCTGGGCAAGTCAATTAACCCCTGTTTGCCTTAATCCACTGGAGAAGGAATTGGCAAACCTCCAGAATTTATCAAGAAAACTCCATGGACATTATTAATAGTCCATGAAGTCACAAAGAATCAGACATGACTGAACTACATGTGGCAAGCTCTGAGAATAAAAAGAAAAACAAAAAATACTCCTTCCTCTCTGTCTTTCTTGGTGAGCAGGGCAGCTTCTGGCTATAGTACCCTTCCATTCCATCTTCAGCTTTTATAGTCAGAAGGGTAATAGTTGCTGGTTCTCTTCTACTTTCCCCCTTCAAGTCTTCTAGTCACATAAGAGGTCTACCTGGGCCTAACAAAGGTATTCATTAGAAATAAAATTTTATTCTACTTGAAAGAATGTGCATCAATAGGAAATAGTCCAGAGATCAGTCATAAAGAAGCCTCAGAATCAAAACATTACATGTTTTATTAATTTTATAATAATATTCAATTTTCCCCAATTGTATACAAAAATAATTTTTTGACATTTAAAAAAATTTTTGAATTCCAAATTACCTCCCTCCTTCTCACCATCCCTCTCTTGCTTCTCCTTCCCTGAAATGGTAAGCAATCTAATATAGATTTTACATGGGAAATCTTTAATAAAAAATATGAACAAAACAACTAACAAGTATACATGGTGATTGAGTGCAGCTTCCTATGCCTTCCCCATAGCTCTAATTGGTCAGTTGTTTTCCTTCATTCTAGCAGAGGACCAAAATGATAGCACTAGGGGTGATGCCTTCAGACTCACATAAACTCAATTTCAGGAAGGCAGAGTTGCACAAAGTTTTATCAGCTTCACTCTTTCTTCCAAAGTCATTGAAGTCATATGACAACTGTTGATGGCCCCAGATGCAGTGGATGACCTTAATTTCTTTAATGTCTAACCAAGCTCTAAGCAATTCACATGCCTGGGATAGACACCCCTCTAACTTCCCAAAGGTGAAACACTGCACACACTACCACTTCTTGAAGTCACAGTTGAGAGCTGGGTGGCATGTGGATACCAAAAGAGGAAAGCTACTGAAAAAGACTCAACAAGCCCTCAAACCCTATACACTTCTAATAAAAATACAATCATTACTTCTAAGTCACAGCAGCTCATATGAAGCTGAAACCTCATCAGGTTAAAGGAGCCCCCATCCTAGGATCACTTGTGCTTTACTACTCTAGTTTAGGGTATTCCTGAGAGGTGGCCTTACCCTAGCATTTGGAGGTCTGCCATTGTTATAGGATTAATCCACATCCATGCCTGTCTGTTTGCCTTCTTGGTTCTACCTTCTTTGGTGTCATCTCCTCTAAGAAATCTTCTCTGATCTCTCTTCCCATCCAAAAGAAAAAATTGCTCATCTTAGCTGAAAATTATCTATCCCTCCTCAAATTTCTTACATTTCTTTTTCCAAACCTCTCTTTTCACTTGTGAAATTCTACTTTTTATCATGCTTATTTTGGTACATGTTTCATTTGTCTAGTACAGGGGTCAGCAACCTTTTTGGCCGTGAGAGCCATAAACGCCACATTTTTTAAAATGTAATTTCGTGAGAGCCATACAGTGCTCACAGTGTGCGCTCCTGAAACAGTGCCTGAAAAAAAAATTGACTTTATGGCTCCTGCAGAAAGAGCAATATCTGGCCCTCAAAAGAGCCAGATATGGCTCAAGAGCCATACGTTGCCGACCCCTGGTCTAGTAGATCATAAGTAGATCATAAGAACAAGGACTGTGTTATTTTCCAGCTTTAAATCTCTAGTATCAAGTGTGGGCTGGAGTCAGTGCTAGAAAAAGACTTAAATTTTCAGTGTGAGCATTACACCTCAGAAATCAGCAAACACTATAAGTCAGTGTGTGATTTATTATGTTTTCTTATATTAGCCAGAACTAAGAAAGTGATGGAGAAAATGTTAATAATGCAGGTTAAACCTGAAAATATATCACATGCATGGGGTTGTTTGTTTTTTGTTTTTTTTTCCAAGAGACTGTTGTAAAAATTTACCTGCCAATAACCAAAACAGTTTATTGAACTGAAAAGGATAGCTCTTTGGATGAAATGGGTGGCCTCAGCAATCCTTCTAATGTTCAGATGTGAAAAGCAGATGTATTTCCATTTTAGTTTAATATTTATCAATCCTATCTTCATAACCTGTGGAGCTTGTTACAGATACATATGTTGATTTCATTATCTCATGGGCTAAAGGTATTTGGAGGAATATGATGTGTTATGTTTGGGAAAGATCCAGGCCTTGTCTTTTTCCCAAATCTGAAGAAAATGAACTCTAATCATTCTGAGGCCTGGAATTCCCATAGGATTAATCACTTTAGAAAAACTTAGAAGACACGAATGTAAGTCTCATACTTTGAAGTATGAAAAAAACCTTGAGAGTGGGAGGGGCAGGGAATCTTGTACAGGGTCTTTAAAATATATTTAAATGAGCACCCTATAAAGCATCAATGTAGAGAATCAATAATTGAAAGACATTTGCAAACATACCAACCAGGGCAGAAACCTTGTCTATAATAGCCCTTAATTCAATTTAATTCAATCAGTTCAACACATAGTTATTAAACACCTTCTAAGCATGATACTTGAGAGAGAAAAGCAAAAATAAAACCAACTCTGTGCTCAAAGAATTTATATTTTTATGTTATTTATTACTTAAACTGTGGTTGCTACCTCCCTGTGTTCATTCCAAAGTTATGAATTTTCCCTCTTAAAGAAACTTTTATCTAGTCTGTTCATTGGTGTTTTGAAGGTATATATGTCTAGGTATTGCAAAAATTAAACTGTCCCTTGCATAGTAGCTCCATTTCTTTGAATTATGTAATTTAATTTCAATACTTGAAGCCAAATTATTAACTTATGGAAATATTGTTGTATTAAATATTAAATAATTTGCATAGTTTTCTATTATTTCCATATTGATGAGGCTGAGAAATTCTGGAATTACAGTCCTGTTTCACCAACTTTTTTTTTAATGTGGGCTTTCCTTACCTCTTCACAAAACATCAAGTTGACACATTAAAAAAAGAAGACTTACATTATTGTTGGAGACTTTCCTGTCTAGGTCATTAGGAATTGAGTTACTAGTGCCAATAGAATTCTAAGTTGAATTTTTGTAAGCTTTATGTATCTTTACATACAAGCCTTGTGCAAAGTTTGATCTTTTCTTTTTTCTTTTTGCTCCAATTGCAGAAAAACAATGAAATCACAGATAAATGAAATTTTAGACCTAAGTAATCACATAGTCCAACAACCTCACTTTTCAGATGAGAAAACTGAGGCTGAAAATAGTTAAGAAATTAATATAAATTCACATAGTACAACTTCCATTCACTGTATTACTTCCTTCTTTACATCTGTTTTACTGGATGGTTAATGTTTTCACCTTATGTACATCGATGATAATTAATCTATTGAAATATAATGGAAAGAATTCTGGTTTTCAAATGAAAAGAGTTGAGTTTTAATCCCAGGTCTGACAAATGGCTTAGGCAAATTGATGGCTAAATAAATAAATAAATTGACCACTAAAGTAAATCACTTAAACCTCTTTAGCCTTCAGTTCTATGTCCACAAAATAAAGATACTGATTCTTGTGTTACTTACCTGACAGAATTACAGTGAAAAAGTATTTAGTGTAATGTGTAATAGGTATAGGCTTTATAAGTAGTAAAGCCTATACCTATTATGAATGCAAGGTGACATATGAATGTCCTGATCATTTTTATAATCAGGAAGATTTCCCTAAAAATAGGGAATCCATTTGCTATTTGGATCTTCCGTGTCAATAATGAACACCTTTAGTCAGCATAAATCTCCCTTTAAATTTTATTTTATACTGATAGCGCTGGTCATGGAAGAAAACTCTTCTATGGTTATATCTATAAGGAACTATATATAATCTTAACACATTCATGGGAGATACCTTGTGTTAAAGTTAAATTTTACTCTACTGAATCACATGATTTCTTAAAAGTTAGCAAAAATAATATAGGATCTTTGATCTTACATGCCTTAGATATTTCAATCAATTAAATGTAAAAATGCAATGTGCTAGAGAAAATTATCAGCAAAAGAAGGCCTGTTTCCCCTTCCCATATTTTCATCAATGATACAATTTTATACAATGCAATGATACAAGTGTAGGTTACTTTCATAAAGATTTTATAGATATAAAGAAGTAAGCACATAGGTCAATAGCCACTTTTGACTGTTTTTAGAACATAAAATATTTTTAGAACATAGATCTTCTATGGAAAAGTTATGGGAGAATATGAATAAGCACCATACCCCATAATGAGGCATGGATAAGCTACAATATACAGTGTTAGAGGGAGTTCCCACTTAGGAAAGACCTAGCATTGGTTGAAGTACTAAATTACTGTTCTTATACTCTTGTATTGGTATACTCCAATATTTCAAACAACTGTGATTTCATCAGTATAACTATTAATGGGGGACTCCTTCCACTAGTGATTTATACTCACTTATGACTTAGTAGATGAACAAAGGGTGTTGGATCTTAAAAATCCATTACCATGAGGCCACCCTGGTAACATACTCCAAATGTAGTTAGGTTAGTCCTCAGAAAAAAATGACATGCATATTGCCAGTACATCACCCAGATAAAACTTGAAGCCTCTTCATCGAAGGAAGACCAACCAGATCTTACATCCTGCCAACAAAGCTCATCTCCACACCACAGTAAGATACCCTTCACAATGTTGGAGAATTTTAGTAGAGGATTATTTGTAAACTTAAATGTAAAAAAAAAAAAAAAAAAAAAAAAAAAGCAGACTACAGAAAAAATTCCAGTTAAATAAGGGCTCCAGTTTGACTTGTTTCTGAGAACTCTGAGTGGGTAGAAGTTCCAGAGAAGCAAATTTAAGCTTGAGATCATGAAGAATTCCCCAATAATTAGAACTATCATATAGTGGAATGGGATATTTTGAGATGTTGTGGGTTTCCTCTTACTGGAGATCTTCAAGCAAAGGCTCAATGGTCATTTGTTAGGCATACTATAAAGAGTTATATATCTCTTTCGGATATTGATTAGACCAAATGGCCTATAAGCTTCCTTCCATCTTTGAGTTTATTCGATCCTATTGACTTAGGTTGCATCCTATCCATTCATTATTAGCCAATTTTAATAAACATTCCTCACCTTGGTGACCACCTACTTGTAATGAGTATCTCTGAATTTAGCTAGACTGGTCCTTAGTCTATAAAATACACTGTCCCTAACTAGTTTGGACTGTACTCAAAGCCTGTCAATCTTAGTAAAACCTGATGGACCTTGTGAAACCAGAAATAGGTAAGTTTTAATATGGGCAATAAGAGGGATATGAAGCTGTTCTGTTTAAAGTGCTATAGTAACTTGATCTTCATTAGGATATAAATAGCATCCTATCCTCCGACAGGCTCTATGTATCTTAGAAATGATTTTCATCCATTTTTTTTCAACATAAATAATCTGTGCATTACAGGTTTTCAAATGAAGTCCTGATGACCTCTTGTTGAGACTTCTGTAGAAGGCATTCTTGCTCAGGTATAAGCATTAAGTGGCCTCTAAATACCATTCAAACACTGAGATTCTGTAATGTTTCAAATAATCAAAGTTTTGCTATATTTCAAAGGGAATTCATCTATTCTTTTTATAAGTCTTAATGATAATGACCAATGTTTACATTGCACACTAATGTTTATGCAGTATTTTGTAGACATTATCTCATCTGACCTTAAGAACAACCCTGTGAATTTGGTGCTATTATTATCCTCATTTTACAGAAGAATAACCTGAGGTTCAGAAATTGTAATTAAGTTATTTGACTGAGATCACACAGTTAGTAAGTGCTTGAGGCAGGTTTCAAACTCAAGTCTTTCACATTCTATATCCAGTACTCCAACCACAACATCAGGCCACCTTTGATCTATGATCTAATGACATTTGGTAATGTACTGTCTTTCAAGAAGGGGAATGGGCAACAGTCCATGGATAAAGAAAAGAAGCATCCTGACCAGGTAATGAAAAGTTAGACCTTAGACCTATATTTATGAAATAAACATAAAGAGAGTAAACCTCTATGGTTGATAGAAATAATATAAAAGATACACACATCAAAAAGAAAGCAGAGATTTAAGTTGTTTGCAACACTGTAAATATCACACTTTTAGTCTGACCTTACAAATCAAACTGTGCTTGGTATTTGATTTTCATAGGAGTTTTTTGTTGTTGTTTCATAGGGTTTTTTTTTTAATTAAAATATCAACTTGCTACTTCCTTGTATTTAGTTCTAAGCATAATTCAAACAATTAAAAATTTGCCCTAGTAAATAATTGACTGACTATAAAAACAGAACAAAACTCCCTTTTGTCCCTCTTGGGATATAGCTAAGTCATGAGATGGAGATGGAGAATTCTAAATGTTGTTCTCACTTTGGGATGACTGACCCTAGAAAGTCTGATTTGAAGGGTTTTTTAAATAAATAATTATAGGTATTGTGCCAAAGAGTGAACCAAAAGAAGACTTAATAGCATTAAAAACACTTCATATCCTACTGTTGGCTAAATGGACTAAATTTTGGTAAACAAGATTATGCATCTGACCTTCCATCATAACAGTGTTCCCTCAAACATAGAAAGTGCTCAGGGGCTATGGTGATAAGCACTGCTCAATAAAGAGAGATGGGAAGCAGCTTGGTGAATTTGGGTATAGAGAGTTAGGCATGGAGAGAGGGAAATCCTGGATTCAAATGTGGCCTCAGACACTCCCTAGTTGTGTGTCACTTAACCCCAACTTCTGAGCCTTTCAAGATCTTCTGCCTCATAACCAATGTTTAGTATTGATTCTAAGACAGAAGATAAGAGCTTAATAAAATAAGATAAAGATAAATGGATTGTTCTAGGCAAAAACCAAAGATTGCTAAAACCCTCATTAAAATGTAAAAGAGAACAAACTTTAACCATTTTTAAGTTTCCAACTGGTGATTTCTGAGCAGCCACAGTCAGTTAATAGATACAGGATGCACGGATTTTCACCTAGCTAGCTTGATCAAGAGTTTTGGACTGTTTTCAAGACACACAAAAACTAGAAGGGCAAATTGATAATTTTATGTTCAAAAACAGAGGAACAGTGAACCTATTTGGTTCTTTAAGACCAAAAAAAGGGACTTTTGTACACTTGGTGAATTTTAGAGAATTCTATGGGCATTCATATGTTAAAAGACAAGCGTCTTGAGATGGTCTACATTCTGTTAACTCTGAGAGAATTTCTTGCAGTTTTAGGTTGAAGCAAATCTTTAAGAAAAGATTAATATCTGAAATCCTTCCATCCTAAATACTAAAAAAAACAAAACAAAACATATAGATGTACTTCAGAGAAAAATGAGGAGCCAAATTAGCAACAAAAATTTAATATAGGAAAATGATACAGAGAATGTGTAAGTGGGATATATAAATAGAATGGTGTAGGCATTGGGAATACTAGCGCTCTCTTTACCTAAAATTGTTGTTGTCATTGTTGTACTAGAGTGGTTTGCCATTTCTTTCTCCAGCTCATTTTACAGATTAGAAAACCGAGGCAAACAGGATTAAGTGACTTTCCCAGGGTTACAGCTAGTGTCTGAAGCCAGACTTGAACTCAAGAAGATGAGTTTTCCTGACTCTAGACTTGGCGTTCTATCCTTTGTACCACATAGCTGCCCATATCATGATTGGTTTCCCAAAGAAGGACCAGGGTTAGTGCTCTAAGATATGTCTTTCTTATTCCCAGCATGTACCAAATGACACTGTACTAGCCTTAATGCATTAATACAATTCTCCCAAAGTAAATTTCCTTCCCAAAAGTGACTAACACAGTGTACTCTATATAATTAGATGCTTAATAAACATTTGATAAAATAATGCTTAATATCTGATTAAAAAGTATATTAAAGGATTAATGAAATGAATGAACAATTGAACTGGATTTGAGTTTATAAATCAGTGTCTTGACTTCATATCTGAATCCATGTAACTCAAAGCACTCAGAAATTTATATTCATTAGTTGGTGTCTAGCATGAGCATCTGTATTTGTACTTTAGTAAAAATGGGCACAGGATTTACACATCTTGCCAAAAATGAGAGTAAACTCAGCTGACTCTTTATCCAAAATGAATGTTTACTAAGCCCTTTGAATATAATAAGGAATGAACACTTCCCACTTTCCACATTTTTCATGTTGCCACACACACAACCCTTTTTTGCACAGATTATCATTTTTATCAAGCCCTTCACCTCCCACAAAGTGATATAAGGCCTAAGATTTATTTAATTAATGTTTGTGAAAGGCTCTTCGATCCTTGTCTGAAAGATGCCTTTGAAGAGCAAAGGACTGTTGATAATAAGATCTAGATCTCTTTTCCTTATCAAGACTGTTTCCACAAGGAAAATCATCAGAGCTGATGGATGGGCCCACTTTTATTCAGCAGAACTACAGGTGGCAAAACACAGCTACAGGGTTTAGGCAAGAATGTGTCCCTGGCTAATATCAACTGCATCAACACATTTGCTGTCCTTCTGTGAAGATGGGACCACTCTATAATAAGAACCCTTAATATCATATATGACCATCTAACTGGCTTTGGAAAAGCCCAAGGTATCATATCCTCTACCCTATACCAACTCAATGAGATAGAAAGACAACAGATGGAAAAACTGAGACTTTGATGATGAAACGAGAACAGCAGAAACTTGTCTGAGGTTAGCCACCAAGCTCATGGTGATGCCTGAACACAGGGGTTCCAATTCTCTACAATAACCAAATGTTAGCTGTCAACATGGAATATTAATACTTGTCAGTACCAACCATGTTGGAGTAAGTTTCCTTATTTACCTAGTTTTATTTCCTGACCACTAGTAGCTTACATTCTAAGCCAGAAATTTTTGTTCTGTACATTGTTTTGAGCATAAGAAACAGGTCTCTCTAAAATTTTATCTATTTTTTCAAGATTTCTCTTGGGTTAATTTTGAGCCAATCTTTATTCATCAACCCACTGCTCTGAACCTATAACCTATATTAGTCTCATTTATCATTATATATAGGCAGTCCTTACCTTTCAAACACCCTAGTTATGACTGACACATCAATACAACTGTATAGCATTAATCCCTGTTTCCCACTCCATTGCCTTGAAGAACCTGATACACTGTTGGGGACAAATAAAATTAGAAGGAGCTGAAAGCAAGCTACCAATAGGCAGATTTTTTTTGATGCTCCAAAATACTAATACCTAGAGAAATGGACATTAAAGTAGCTCTGAGATTCCATCCCATACCCATGAGATAAAATCAACAAAAAAGGAAAATGACAAATGTTGGAGCAACTGCAGAAAACAGGAACATTAATGCATTAAATGTGGAGCTCAGAATAAATTCAGTCATTCTGGAAAGTAATTGGAATATTCCCAAAAGTTGCTAAATTACACATCCTCATTGACCCCAAAATATCCCTACTAGGTCTATACCTACTAAAAAGACCAAAGAAAATGGGGAAAGGATCAATGGGGGGAAGGGAATTACAGCAGCTCTTTTCGTTGGCAAAAAAGAACTGGAATTTTCGGGGATACTCATCAACTCTGGGATGGCTGAACAAATGATAGCATATGAAAGTAAAGGAATCCTATTGTGCCATAAGAAATGATGAAAGGGAAGGTTTTAGAGAAATCTGGGAAGACTTGCATGAACTAATACAGAGTGAAATAAATAGAATCAGGAGGACAGTTTATACAAAGTAACAACATTGTAAAGGCAATCTTTGAAAGACTTGGGAACTCTGATCAATGCAGTGATCAGTCACAATTCCAACGGTAAAGCAAGCAAACCCATCTCCTAACAGAAATGTAATGGACTTGAGGTCCAGAATAAGACATGAGACATATTTTGAACATGACCCATAGAGGAATCTGTTTTACTTGACAATCAAAATTTGTTACAAAGATTTTGTTTTTTTCTTTTTCTCCCTAGGATGGGAGGAAGTGGAGATGGGGAGCAAGACAAAATTTATTTTAGTTAGTTGAAGAACAATAAAATTAAATATTTTAAACTATCTTTACAAAGGCAGTGGTTATAACCAAAAGAAGAAGGAGAAGAATCTGAGGGTTCATAAATAAAGATCAAATGAAAGCTATGAAAAACAGGAATAGTTTGTAAGAGAGAAACTCAGGGCACAGATTCTAATTCTTTTGCTCCTCCATCCACAGATTTAAAAACATCTTCCCCAACTATGTGAAAGCTTTCACTTCATTTTGTTACACTATCTACATATCTAATAGAGAGCCACTTAGGCTTTTAAAATTGTCTTTTAAAACACAAAAACCCCTGGAGGATGTATGGATCTGCTACTTGAAACATTAAATGTGAATTATTTTGGGGGCAGCAGGTGGCTCAGTGTACTGAAAGTCAGGCCTAGAGATGGGAGGTCCTGGGTTCTATTCTGGCCTCAGATCCTTCCTAGCTGTGTGACCCTGGACAAGTCACTTAACCCCCATTACCTAGCCCTTACCCCTCTTCTGCCTTGGAACCAATATTTAGTGTTGATTCTAAAACAGAAGGTAAGGTTGTTTTTTTTTAATGAATTATTTTAATCCAATTGCTTTCCTGCTAACATGTTAGCAAGGCTCTGGATACTGAGGAAAGCTAGAAGAAGGAGGGAAGTCATTTTAAGAGTATGGAAAACCTGATTAAGGGCAGATAAGTAACATAGGATTAGAGCACCTTCTCTGGAGTCAGAAAGACCTGAGTTCAAGCTGGCCCCAGACATTTATTAGCTATGGGACTCTGGACAAGTTACTTAACCCTGTTTGCCTCCATTTTATCGTCTGTAAAATGAGCTAGAGAAGGAAATGGCAAAACCAAACCACTCCAGGATCTTTGTCAAGAAAACCTGAAATGGGGTCATGACATGACTGAAAACAACTGAACAACAACAAAGATCTGATTAAGTCCAGTACAATAGTGAGGGACATGAAACAATATGAGGGCCCTGAGAGGCTGACTGCTTGATGAAAGGTGCTCAAAAAGCAAAAAGAGAGACAGTGTGACGGTGTCCAAAGAAGCTATCTGTTTAGAAAATGTCATCTAGACTTAGCCCAAGAAAGACAAAAATAATTCTCTATCTCCTTTTCATCCTACGCCCATACACTATGGAGTCTTGCCCCCAGGAGTCAGACTAAGTCTAACCATATAGTTCGGGTACATTACAATGTTTATCACAGTTTGTTACTGTTGTTAAAATCATTTTCAACAGAGTCCAACTCTTTGTGACCCCATTTGGAGTTTTCTTGGCAGAAATACTGGAGGAAGAATACAGGGTTGCCAAGATGGTGGACTAAGAAACACTCATACCTTGCCAAACATCCTCCAAAAGACCAAAGAATAAAAATGTCCCAAAATGAATCCTGGAACAGTAGAATCAACTGAAGAAGGGGTGAAACAATGCTCTGGCCCAGAAGAACATGGTGAGATAGCAAGGAGGACTCATCTCAATGGGGTATAGGAAGACAGCACAAAACAAAGCCTCAGCAGAAATCAGATGCAATGAAGTGCAAGAGGCAAGGGAAAGAACACAGCCAGCTTGGTCCAGCCTCTGCAAGGGAAAAGCAGAAACCAATGTAATATAGAACAGGTGGCAGCAGGAGAAAAGCCATCCTCTATAGTCCAATCATAACAAAAGTACATCAGCAGCAGTGGGAGGAACTCAGCCCACAAAGGTTCAACCTTGATAGGACTGGGCAGAACCCAATCTGACCCAGTGCAAATAGCATCTGACCTAGACAGCTGCAAACTCTATGCAGCAGGCCAGTCAGGCCACCTCTGAAGAGTGGTCAATCTTGGACTGAGATAGCTGAGCTGATCCCAGGCACAGTATAAACACAGGACAGTACTCCCTCCATACCAGGAATGGAACAAAGCTTCAGCATATAAACAAAATCAAGAGAAAAATAATTCAAGATGAGCAGAAGACAGAAAAAAAGCCCAACACTAGAAAAATATTTCAGCAACAGAGATGACCAAAATGCAGACTTAGAAGAGAACAGCAAGGGGGCAACTGGGTGGTTCAGTGGATTGAGAGCCAGGCCTAGAGACAGGAGTTCTTAGGTTCAAATCTGGCCTCATACAGTTCCTAGCTGTATGTCCCTGGGCAAGTCACTTAACCCTCATTGCCTAAGCCCTTACCACTCTTCTGCCATGGAACCAATGCACAGTTTTGATTCTGAGATGGAAGGTAAAGGTTTAAAAAAAGAGAACAGCAATACAAAAACATGTGAAGTCATAAAGGAAAATGTAAAAAAATGTCAGGCCCAAAATGACTTGCTGGAAAAAATCCAAAAAAGGTTAGGAAAACAAATGATAAGAAACTTAGAAGAAATTTTTGGAAAAAAAATGATAGAAAAAAAATCAATAGCTTTGCACAAAATCTTACTGAAGAAAATAATTTCCTAAAAAAAGGAAATATAATGCCTCAAATAGGAAAATGACTCCCTAAGAAATTACAAAAGCCTCAAAGAATAAAATGGCTCCCTAAAAATTAGAATTGGATAAATAGCAATAAATAATTTCATAAAATAGCAGAAAACAATAAAACAAATTCAAAAGAATGAGGGAAAAAAAAGAAAATCTGTAATCTCCCATTGGACAAACAACTAACCTAGAAAATAAATCCAGGAGACATAATCTAAGAATCATTGGATTTCCAGAAAACCATGGTCAAAAAAAGAATTTGAACATTATATTATAGGAAATTATCAGGAAAAACTGCCTTGATATTCTTGAACAAAAGGGGGAAATAGAAAATGGAAGATCCTACCAATCGCATCCCAAAAGAAATCCCAAATTTAGAAATCCCAGGACTAATGTAACTAAATTCTAGAACTTCCAAGCCAATTAGAAAATAACTATAAGCAGTCAGAAAAAAAAATAACAAAGCAATACAAATATTGTAGAACTATTGTCAACATTACACATGGCCTCACTGGTTCTGCATTAAAGGATAAGAATACATGAAATATGATATTCTGCAAGGCAAAGGATCTAGGCCTATAACCAAAAATCACCTGCCCAATGAAACTGAGCATAATACTGCAGGGGAAAATATGGAAATTTAATGAAATAGAAGACTTTCAGACATTACTCATGAAATGACTAGAGCTAAAAAGAAAATTCAATAAACAAATTCAATACCAAAGAGAAGCATAAGAAGGTAAAGAGAAAAAACTAGAGGGAATTATCAAGGTTAAACTAATTATATACCTCTATGGGAAAGTGATAAATAGGACACTTAAGATTTCTTAAATTGGGTGGCTCAGTGGATTGAGAACCAGGCTCAGAGATGGGAGGTCCTGCTTTTAAATCTGGCCTCAGACACTTCCTAGCTGTGTGACCCTGGGCAAGTCACTTAACCCCCTATTGCCTAGCCCTTAATACTCTTCTGCCTTAGAACCAATACCCACTATTGATTCTAAGCCAGAAAGTGTTATATTGAATCTCTGGGAGCTTGAAGTTCACCTTTGATTGACAAATAAGTCAGTTGGATGGAATGTTCCCAGGGAAGTCATGCAAAAGGCAGGAGGAGGGCAGTTGAGAACCCTGAGCAAAAGTTCTGGGTCTTTGACCTGTGCTGAGGCTACTAGAGATGGGTGGATCCTGGTCTTGGAGTGAGAGGGTGCAAACATCTCTCTGCAAACTCTTCCTGTACTTGAGATACCGTTCAACCTGTACCTGACCCCCACCTTGGTGTCTACTTGCCCCTAGATATTAGGAGTTTCATCATCTAGATATCTAGGTTTCCCAGGGCCTGGGAGGGATCCGGGAAGTGGGCAGGAGACGAAGAAGAGGGTGGAAAGGGTGGACATAACTCAACTGTAAGGCTGAAGATCTATTGAAGAAGTCAAAGATATCCCAGCAGTTTACCTACTCTGGTTTAGTCCTGGCCAGGCTGAACCAGAGGGAAGCTACATTGATTCTTCATCTGCCAGCAGTTAAGATTTCATTAGTAACCATTAGAATAGGGTCTCCTATACCACAGTCCTTTACCCATATCCTTCTTGTTTAATATAAAGTTTAAAGTACCTTCCTAAAGCAGTTTCAAAGCTTGTTTTGGGAAGAGAGAAATCACAGTCAGAATACAAGGCCTTATCCTAGCTAAAGAGCCCAAATCAACATATCAATTAACCCCAGGTGGGTCCTGAAGGGATATACCTCTTAGACCTGAAGGATCCAGCCTGGGCAACTGTTATAAGGGAGAAGGGTCATCTTATTTCTCTCAGTACATCAATTTACCATCTCAAATAGATCAAGAGACCTCCAATAATTATAACAAAAGTAAGAGTTTAAAAAAAGATTTCTATGGTATGAGAGATATCTAAAATATTTAATATCCTTAAGGTAACCAAAGGAAGCAACAGGACTAAACCAATTATATTCCTGTAACATGGAGATGGCAGGGTGCAATTCCAGCAAGATACAGGGTCAAGCCTCAACCCAGAATTCTAGCCTCCCCCCCCACCCACCCCCAGAGAACTCTGGATAAGAGGCAGTTTGGGGGAGTTAGGGGCAATTGATTCCTGGGGTTGAAGTGAGCAGGTCACTCTGTTTGCTGATCCCAGATCTTGGGGCTCTTGAGAGGTGTCAACCTTGCTTTAGCCTAAATAGACCTACAATCAATCTCATTATTACTTCAGATTAGTTATTTAGACCTTAGGAGAAGATTATCTATTAGGTTAGAGAGCTGAATAACTAACCAAGTTACCTTCCCCCTCTGGGGAGAGGGGCTGCTTGGACCTAACAGTTTAGGGCTCCCTTGACCTTATTCTATCCTTGACAAAACCTCCCTCCCTTTCCCTTCCTCGCTTAGCAGTAAACCTTCATCTTTTAGGAGCAGTGCCTGGCTATTATTTTGGGGAATGCTCACAACCATTTTCAAGCTTAGTTCCTTTAGCCGTTGTGACCCATACAAGTCAGATCCTCCTTCTGTCCCTGATAATTTCATGACATCAAGCTTCTCCTAATTTCCCCTAATCAAACCTGTGGGGAATAAGTTGAGAAAAATCAACATCTTTAGGAGACTAGCCTTCCCTAGCTTTGCCAGAAGATATCAGATCAACCACCATTTCCAACTGATTTCTAACTGCTTGTTGGGAGGGGGGAGAAAGGAGCACTGAGCTAGATTGTGCCCCTCCCTTTTCACTCAAGCCTGTCAGTGGGGGAGGAGTGAGTCCAGCAGGTTACTGATCACTGTCATAACTACACCTTCCCACAAATATCACTGTTAAAACCAACATAACAATTCCTTACATGGGAAAGTGTTCATTAGAACATTAAGACACTTATGATACAAGAGAAATGTAAGATATTCAAAATACTTTAAGGAAATCAAGGTAATCAATGGGGTTGGACTGATTACATTACTAGGAAAAAAAGTGATGAATAAAATGCTTAAGATCATCTAGGATGCTTGGGGGCAGCTAGGTGGTTCAGTAGATAGAGAGCCAGGATCAGAGATGGGAGGTCCTGGGTTCAATTTGACCTCAGACACTTCTTAGCTGTGTGATCCTAGGCAAGTCACTTAATCCTCATTGCCTAGCTCTTACCATTCCTCTGCCTTAGAACCAACACAGTATTGGTTCTAAGACAGAAAGTAAGGCTTTAAAAAAAATTTTTTTTAAGATATTTAGGATAATTGAAGTATCTAAGGTACCTAAAGTACTTGGGCTACTTAAAGTACCAATGACATTTAAGAACTTTATCACTATTCAGGCAATGAATAGGAACATATAGAGAGAACAGGGAGTAAGTGGAATATGATGGGGTAATATTCACACAAAAAGTCAAGAGATAAGAAAGAGGAACACATTGGGGAAAGAGAAAAGGAAAGAAAGTTGGGTGTAATTATCTTACATGAGGAGGCATGTAAGAATCAGTTTAGGGAAGGAAGGATGGGGAGATGGTGATAGCAAGCAATGCTTGAATTTTACTTTGAATTTTACAATTTGAATTGGCACAAAGTAGGAATAATACACATTCAGGTATAAAAACCTAACTTACTCAATGGGGAAGTAACACGGGGGAATGTAAACAAAAAAGGGGTGCAGGGACAGATAAAAAAGGAAGGGGAACTTGGTGAGATAGGTAAACAGAAGCAAAAACATTTGCAAATAAGGAAAAGCTAAAAGGAAAGAAAAAGAAGAATAAACAGGGGAAAATAAGATGAAAGGAAACACACAGTAATCATAACTGTGAATGTGAATGGGATGAACTCATAAAATTTTTTTAAAAAGCAATAAGGTTTAAAAAGCCAGAATCCCACAATATACTGTCTACAAGAAACTCATTTAAAACAGGGAGACACACAGAATAAATGTAAAGGGCTAGACCTAAATCTACTATGCTTCAGATAAAGTTAATAAGCAGGTGTAGCAATTATGATCTCACACAAAGCAAAGGTGAAAATGACCTAATTAAAAGAGATAAGGAAGCAAATTACAAGTTAATAAAAAACCACAGATAAATAATATCAATATTAAACATATATGCACCAAATAGCATAGCACCCAAATTCCTAAAAGAGAAATTACATGAGTTATAAGAAGAAATAGACTGGAAAACTCTATCATAAGGGAGCATTAATCTTTCCCTCTCTTAATTAGATAAATAAAACCAAAAAATAAACAAGAAAGAAAATAAGGAGATGAATAGAATTTTAGAAAACTTAGACTTGATAGGCCTCTGGAGAAAACTGAATGAGAATAGAAAGGAATATATATTTTTCTCAGCAGGGCATGACATCTTAACAAAAATTAATTATTTAATAGGACATAAAAGCCTCAAGACCAAATACAAAAAATCCAGAAATATTAAATGCATCCTTCTCAGATCATAATGCTATAACAATTACACTGAATAAAGGTTTGGTGAGTGGGGAAGACTAAAAATTAATTGAAATCTAAATAGCCTTATCTTAAAGAATGAGTAGGTCAAAGAACAAATCATAGAAACAATCAATAATTTCATCAAAAAGAATGACAACAAGGAGACACATACTAAAATTTTGGGAATGCAGCTAAAGTGATACGTAGGGGACACTTTATATCTGTAAATACTTAAATCAATAAAACAGAGAAAAATCAGGTCAGTGAGTTGGTTATTCACCTTAAAAAAAAACTAGAAAAAGGACAAATCAATTAAATACCAAATTAGATTACATTAAAAACAATTAAAAACAAAAAAATTTTAAAAAGTAGAAAATTATTGAAACTATTGAAAAATTATTGAACTAATAAATAAGACAAGGAGTTAATTTTATGAAAAAAACTGATAAAATAAATAAGCCATTAATTAATTTGATTAAAATAAAGAAGAAAACAAAATTAACAGTATTAAAAATGAAAAGGGTAAGATTATAACCAATGAAGAGGAAATTAAATAATTATTAAAAGTTAATTTCCCAATTATGTGCCAACAAATCTGATAATCTAAGTGAAATAAATGAATAGTTAAAGAAATATAAATTGCCCAGATTAACAGAAGAGGAAATAAAAATCTTAAAGAATTCCCATCTCAGGAAGAGAAATTAAATAAGCCATAAATAAATTCCCTAGCCAAAAAAAGTCTCAGGGCCAAATGGATTCTGAAGTGAATTCTACCAAACATTTAAAGCATAATTCATTCCAATACTATATAAACTATTTGGAAAAATAGCTGAAGAAGGACTCTATCAAATTCCTTTTATGATACAAATATGGCATTAATACCTAAACCAGGAAGAGCAGAGATGCAGTGATTTGTCATTTCTTTTTCCAGCTTATTTTACAGATGAGGAAATAGACAAAAAGAGTTAAGGGATTTAACAAGAGTCACATGACAAGTAAGTATTTGAGGGCAGATTTTAACTCTGGAAGATGTCTCCTGATTCCATTCTTGGTATTCTATGTATTGTACCACTAACTGCCCCCATTAGCACAGTGCCAGGCACATAGTAGGCACTTAATAAATGTTTATTGGATTGCATGATGGTTTAATTAACCTCTGTAAGTTAAACAAATGATGTTTCTACAGTGTTATTAAGGGGTGGGGTGAATTGATGGAAAAAGAAATGAGTACTGAGATTCCAATGATCAACTTTCAAATAATGCCTACCGTTCATAAATTGAGGGCTTCCTTATTAATAGATAGTATGGTGTAATGGAAAGTGTACTCTTGGGACTCATGAAACCTAGGTTTGAATGTTGGCTCCAGCACTTAGCATGTGATCTTAGACTCTATTTCTTATAATATCAGTTTTCTCATCTATAAAATGGGTATTATAATTCACTAGCCACCTCACAGAATAATTTATGAGGAAAGGGACTTGTAAACCTTAAAGCACTACGGAAACATAGTCTTATAGCACTTTACATAAATTAGTGTTAGTCTCATTTGCCTCACTAAACTGACTATAAGCTTCTGGAAAGCAGGGACCATGTTGCAAACTTCTACATCCTCCAAAGGGTTTAGCACAGTGCCAAGCATATGATAGATCACTGACAAATTCTTAACTGATTGATTTCTTGATTAAAGTAGCTTGAACCTAAAGAGTGATGTCACCGCTGCAACTTATATTTGGCTATACTTCAGCAGAATCCCTTCCATCCCCATCACCACGGCCATACATTCATTAGATAGATCAATGCATAACAAAAGCTCAGCTTTACACTGGCCTACAATGAAATGGCAAGATGAGAGTCACTATACTTAGTATGGTGTTTAATAACTACCAATGCTGCTTTTTAAATTTTCATATAGCATATTTATTTTCATTCACACTTTTATTACAGTTATGGCCTGATGCTATTTTAGGAAGTGATATCATTTTGCACATATCTAGATCCTTGTGGGTTGATATTGTTCCATTTATTGCTTTTGAATCCCTAGAACATAGTATCTGGTACATAGTAAGTGCTTAGTTAAAAAATATTGATGGATTAACATCTTTAAAATTTCTAAAAAACTAGCATTAAACCTTTTATTTAATGGGTCCCTGGAGAAAGGTAACTCAAATCTGTTTCACTCTTTCACAGTGGTAGAAAATCATAACTTGATCTTTCATTGAGAACACATAATCTGGATAAGTACAGAGATAACTGACAAGTGTTACTGTACTATGTATTTCTTTGAAGTCAATGAGGCTGAAAATCTCACTCTAAAAAGTTCTCTTAAGCAGAGAGTAACTTTGTTCTGATTTGAATTTCTGACATGGCATATTTTTAAACAATTCTGTAAATATTAGTCTGCAAGTCCTGACACAACTTTGAGTATCCTGGAGAAGAAATACAAATGTGTGCTTGTATATAAACATAGGTCACGCTAAACTAGATTTCAAAAGCCTAAAAGAATAAAGTTTCCCCAGGGCTAAACTGAACTCCATTCAGCATTTCTATAAGATGATGCTTTTTTTTAAAGCACCCAATAGCTTGTACTCACAACATAAGCCAAAAAGTTCTACTTCTATGTACATATTGAAACACTGTATATATTAATTTGAACAGACTAGCTGAAAAAAAAATTAGGATTAGTGACTCTAGATTCCTAAGAGTCTCCCTGAAAGATGAGCTATACTGATTTTTTTTTTAAATCTCATCCTAGTGTATTATAATTCTAAATGAAAAAGAGATTGTTGCCAGTTTTAAATTTGCAGGCTAGAAATAGAATTTGATGGGATAGAATCATCAGCACAATCTGATTCATTCAGAATTATGAGAAGACCTATCCAAACTTAAAAGTTTGGATAAATCATTATTTTTTTTAAAATGTCAATTTAGCATTTGTAGTTGCATTTACTCACTGGAATTGGGTGAGTATAGATTTATAGATTGAAGCTTCTCAACTTTTTAAATCTCAGGACGCTTTTCCATACTAAAACCTGAAGACTTCAAGAGCTTTTGTTTATGTGAAATATATTTAACAATGTTTCAGTATTAGAATTTAAAACATTTTAGTTTTATTGTGGAAATAGTTTTGACCTCTCAGATTCCTTGAAAAGGTTTCAGGGACACCCCTCCTACCCCCTTCCCCCTGCTCCCCACCCCAGGGGTTACCCAGTCACACTATGAGAACTGCAGATGTAAAGGGACATGGAGTCAGAGGAACTAGGTTTAAGTCTCTGCTTTGCACTTAGGTGAAGATACATACGTGACCTTGAATAAGTTATACTTTAGATGACCTCAACTACAACTTCCTCATCTACAAAATTAGGGGAAATGAGGAAATAGGTAACCTCTATTTCCCTGCTCTAAATCCTATAGTCTATAAATACAGGAACAAACTGTTGCCTAGTAGACCCTTTGAGGAACTGTTATAATGAATGTATAAAAATAATTTATAATAAATAAACATTTATTAAGCACCGTCAGGCACTGTGCTAAGTAAGCCTTGTGGATGCAAATAGAAAAATAAAATTAAAAGATAGTCCTCTACCCTTGAAGAGTTTATAATCTAATGAAGGAAAACAATGCACAAAAGGAGCCTGAAAAACTGGTTGGAGGAAGGCACGATTACAAAAAACAAGTTTTTAAATTAGTCAGAAAAGTCCCATAGTACACCCAGGTTAGAAATTGTGTCCACAGAGGCTGTGAGTTGTCCAAGATCACACAGTACTAAGCAATAGAAATAAGGTTTGAACACATGTGGGGTGAATTGATGTTCTTTCCACTGTATACTTTTTACTGTATGTGTTAATATGTTCACCCTTCTCCAATGTGTGGCATGAGAAATTAGTGTATTATTCTCGTTAGCAATAGTTATTAATATTTCCAAAAAGGTTGTAAACCTTTGGTTCCGACCCACCACCCCCTCAACCCCCAATCCCAAACTCCCTTCAAGACAAGATTACTCCACCCTTCCTCATGTAAACCAGGGTTTTGAATTGAGTCTTTTTGAGTTTGTTTGCAGGAGTCCCAGGCTGGACTGTTCTTAGACGGGGAAGTACTCATGCTTTGTATTGTATTGGATCTATTGAAGTTTCTTCCTAAAAATCAAACCCAATAGCTTGACTGATCTTCATATCTGCCCCTCCTAGGTAATCTAATCTTGAACTACTCCCCTCTTTGTAGCTCCAACTTCCAGATCATTTCTTTAAAATATTGATTTGCTTGGATATATCCACTGTGAAGCTATTCTCCAATTTCTTGAAGATGTAAATATGCTTGAATGTGTCCAACCTCTTGAAATGCTCATTCTATTGTATCTTCCTATAACTTGGGAGTGTCTCTGGAAACTCAGGCAACATTTTGTATTGGGATCATTATATCTGGGGTTGTTCTATGGGTCAGTGAGGCTCTCTCTGGTGAGTCCAAGACAGACATGGCCATCTCCCTCTTTCTGTAAATCTTTGTGGGGCAGATATCTTGGGTCAATGACTTGAGTCGGTGCCCCCATTTCTCTCTCTCTCTCTCAATAAAGCATTATACTTTAAGTGATAGATTTCCCCAGTCATATTGCTTAATAATGGTAAACTTTGGAATTTTCAAGGTCCTCTCAATTTCCACTCCACACACCAAAAACCCAATTTTTCACTTTAACATCCAAATCTCTGAAAATCATTCAGTTCAATAGATACTTCATTCTTTCCAGATACATATTTACAATTATTGACCTTTTATTTTCAGACCCTATTAATAGTTTAAAGGTACAAAGGTTTTCATTGTTTCACTGTAGTCCTACTTTGTGTGTGAATTTAAATATCAATTGTACCCTTTTTTCCTTTGGAAACTCATTTTAGTCAGTATTAGCCCCACCCTTTGATTGGGTGCATATGCATACTATGGGAAGATGCCAAAGGTTCCTTGGCATTTGGGAAGACTGGCCTCTCACCCAGACTGAGGTCAAGTCTGTCCAATAGAGAGACTCAGAAGGAGTAATGTCGATGGAGAAGAGAGGGAATTGAGGAAGTGAGGTCTTTTTTTTTTGGCTAGGTCTGGAGATTTTAGGTTTTGGGCTAGCTAAGGGAGACAAGTGTAGCAAACTCAGATTAGGGAGGTGCAGCCAGGTAATTACATGACTCTCTCTCACTCCAACTTTTACTAATAAATAATTATAAATTAATATACAGTGTCCAGATAATTTTAATTGCAACATTTATAAATAGATGTTACAAGATTCTTGTGTGCTCTAGAATTCTTGGATTATGGGTTGCTGGAGAAATATATAGAAAAATGGTGATTTCATTCTAAGTGCTCTTTTTTTATAAGCTGCATTGTTGCATTACCATATACTCCCCAAAGTGCCTACATAACAAGAGCAAGCAAGGCACTTGTCAACATCCTCTAAAAAATGTACTCAGCTCATCAGAGATGGAATGGAGTGTATAAATTTAAAACATTAGCCCAAAATCTGTCTCCAAATCTTTGTGAACTATATCTACTAACTTTCAAATATAACCAAAATCCCAAAGTAAATAAAAATACATCTTTTGAAGGCCTACAAGTAGGTGCTGGGCCATAGATCCTGCCTACCTGTATCCTTACCACCTAGATCAAATACAGCACTGTAGACCAAAAAAACTTAAGTCTATGATTCTATCAAATTACAAGGTCAGTGAATAATCTGTAATTTTTTTCATAGTAAATCTAAATTTAGCTTCTTATTTCAATTAATGATATGATTTCACTGAAAAAGGTCATTGTAAAACAAGAGATAAGAAGAGAAATATGCCCCATGTCTAACTGCTCTAATAAAATAATTCCCAGAAAATAGAATCTCATCTAGCAAAACTTGCTGTTATTCTGAAGTATTTCTATAATACTTGGTATTTCAAAAAGCTACACATGGACATTTTCCTTAATTTCAAGCAAAGACCAGCAAGTAAAAGACAAGCATGTATGGACATCACTGCTAACCCATCCCTGAAACTGAAAAACTTTGAAAAAGCCTGCATCTTTGGAACTCCATACCTGTCCTGATTCTCTGGTATTCCACTTAAGTCACCTATAGGGAGCACAACACATAGAAAGTGCCTTTTTTAACTGGATGGTTCAAAGACAATGAGATCATGTTTATTTAAGAGGAGGAAGTATTTCTCATATTATAATGACCATTGACTATTATTTAAATATTTTAATAATCCTTTTGTGGATCTACCTGCCGCTATTTTTTAAGCAAGGTGCATATTTTTGCAAGCTAGTAAGCAATTAAACAAACCTACAAATTCCTGCCAAACAGAGCACTATAACTAAAATTATATTTCTTCTCCAGGGGCAATAGGCAAAGGGAATTGCTTCTTCAATTTAAAGACAGAAAAATGTGAATTATTAAGATTTTCCTTAAGGTACTTACACACCACCACCACCACCACCACCACTACCATTGTATTTCTAATAGTTCTTGGTAATTGTTATAACTTTCTGACTGTTGTTTGTTAATTCATGGGAAACTAATCAATTATCTTATTCCATTTCCTATTTATTGGATATTCTCACCTTAAATCAATATTCATCCATAGGTATAAATAATCTTTTGTAATAAGAGCTTTTGAGTAAATTTCTCATGGACAAGAGATGGACTTTAAGTCACTAATTTGGGAGGGAGGGGGAGTTAGTATCTTAGATTTATATTAGGTCCTATGATACAGGAAATAGGGAGCACATTCTGGTGTGCACATACCGCGAGCCATGGGGTATACTTTCTATGGTTAAGAAGATGGGAATGATTGTTAATTCTTGGAGCCGTCCCCACCCTTCAAGGAATGACATCAAGGTTGGTGGGCTTAAACTGATCCCTGAAGCTGGTCTCCATTCTAGTTTTGCTGGTTAGCAAAGTGTGTCACACCCTGACCCTCTCTGCTGAGTCGGACTCCTAAAAGCTTGTGAGTAAAGGTATTGAAATTTACAAGTATCTTGCCCTAGCGCCCCGTTCCTGGGGTGAAGCATTCTTATAAATTTCAAGGGGCTGCCAGCTCACAATAACCCAGCTTGTCAGGCCAGGCGGCAGAACAAGGCAACTCACTGATACACTCATGCACGTGCTTGTCACCTGCAACCAGGCAATTGCAAATAGATCCAGCACTTCTAGGGGCAACCAGCTTGTTCTTATTTTGGACCATGAAACTGTTTAAATAGTTATGATGTTGAGAATGGGTTGAATTTTGGACCTGTCAATCAGTTCTACATCCATGGAGTCTTCCAAGAAAGACATAAACGTCTTGTAAATGAGGGAGTTGCTCTATTTAACAGAGAAGCTATGTAAATATATTCTTTTAAAGTGGTGTTTTGCCTTGGTGACTTTCTAAGCCAATCCAAACACTAAAGTAGCAGGATTTGGAAGTAACTGTAAATAAGACCTCCAAAGCCTGAGAGAAGCGGCAAATAATGAACTGTGGCAAAGTAGCCTAGGAAAATGAAGCACTCAAATGACAGAGGTGGTGGAAGAAAAGGGGAGTTTAGAGCTCAAATCCATTCCAAATGTCCAGGAAAAAAAATTTAATACAGTAAAAAAAAATCATATTAGGGAAACATGATGCAAACAGTTCCTAAAAATTTCCTCTAAATTCTATAATTGAAAAGAAGTTTGAATCAATACCTGGAAGCCACCATTAATACAAGCGATAAATAAAACAACTGCAAATTAACAACATCTAATAGGAGGAAGAACATCCTCCTTACACACACACACACACACACACACACACACACACACACACACACACCCTCAGGGATGTAATTATGAGGACTTTACCAGCCTGGACCTGCTTTTAAGACATTTGTTTCAAATCACTGTATATGATATCAATTATTAGGAGGATAAAAGTCCAGAATTTCTGAGGTTTAAATCAGCTCTATCTATATCTCTATCTAATCCTCTCCTCAGTTCAGTTCAGGACGATTTCCATGTGTTTGCTTTCCTACCACTATTTTCTTTACATGAAAGGCCTTGCACCTTTTAAATCTAAGTCTTTATGAGAGCCTCCTTGTAGGGAATACTTTAAAAACTAAAAACCAAACCAAAAACAAACAAAAAATTAAAAGAGCTACTTAGAGCTGAAGCTTGCCTTTTTCATGCAGCGAAATCAGGCTTACTTTCTAGCCGACCTTCTGCAGACTTTAGCTGAAAAGGATGTCCCCGAGGGGCACTGGATTTGAAATTCCGCTGTAGTCTCCCGCCTCCCCGCCCCCATTCCCTCTTCTCACAATCACAACATTCCCATGAAAAGACAGCCTGCGAGCCGCCTCTAAAAACACTGGGACACTTTAGGTATGAGTTTGCCCTCTCCGTCTCCCTCGCTGACCCTTGTGCAGAGAAATGCTCGATCTAATTGAGAAATATTGGGCGCATGACCGAGTATTTACATAGTAAGCATTTTGCTTTTAAATATCTCATTCTTCAGACATTGCTCACTCCTCACTCAGAATATCCAGGGCTTCCTCTCCCCCTCCCCCCCCCAAAAACGATATTCTTCCCTTAGAATTAAAGTTGGAAATCCTTTGATGCTTTCAGACTTCCCCCATCTCGGACAGGGAGTTTTCTTTATAATGCAAAAGACTTAATGAGTGAACCTGGGAGAGGTTTTGAACAGGCGCTGTTTTCATGCAAGCGAACTATCCTAGTGTTTCCAAGTATCATATCTAGATTAGAGCGCAGTAGAAACGTTTACTTAATTTTTAATTTAAAGTGATTTTCCCTCTTCGTCATTTTAGAAACATGCTCCTGGATACTTAAGGTGAACACCAATGTCAGTTCGAATCCTTTTCTTTCCACTAGTTGAAGTGTGTGTGTGTGTGTGTGTGTGTGTGTGTGTGTGTGTGTGTGTGTGTGTTTTAGAAAATGTAGAGCGGTTTTCTGATTTTCAACAGGTCAGATGCGTGGGTAGCGCCGCAGACCCGGTATTTACCATGTGAACGCATCAGATCCTTCCCTATCCTCCACTGCAGGCGCCACCAGGATCAGCCTAGTCCCCTACTTGCGTCGCCGCCGCAGCCTAAGGCATCAAAGATCAGACGTGTCTAGTTTGCGGATCACCGCGCACTGACACTTCCTGGGTAGCGGGCGCATTTCTCTTGGCTGGCTGGAGCCTCGTGGCAGAATTTCCCCAACACTTTTAACGCTGGGGTGGGGAAGAGGAAAGGGAAACTCCAACGGAGTGGATAATCTGGTTGGATCTGGGAAGAAGGGAGGAAAGAAAGAAAAGGATAGCTCAGGTGGCCTCGATTAATCTTCAGTGCCCTTTGAACAGCCGCACCCACAAGAGAAAGCAGAGAAGAATTCGCGGGAGTGAAAGTACAAAGTAGCCGAAGTTTCTGCGCATCGTCCCCCAGCAATTAGATGGTTACCTCATAGTTTAGTTACTGAACAGAAGCACAGGAAAGCAAGAGTTCTGGTGGTACTTGACTTCTGAACACATAACACTCTAGGGGTCTTTTGTGCTTCCTCTCTCCCTCCTCCCTCCGCTTCCCCTATTCCCACTTCCCCCACTCCCGGCTGTGACCCTCCTCACATCTTCCTTTTGCGCCTCCCCAATTCCCCCCACCCCCAACACACTCACTCACTCGCCCAGACTGTGTCCTTTGGGCAGGTTACATTTCAAAAGTCAGGATGAAAAGGGTCAGATTTCTGTTCACACGGTTAAAGCAGGCTCCGCTGCGGGGTTAACACAAAAGAGAGAAGGGCGGTGTGGTAAGGAGGGTTTGGGGGTCTGTTTTATTTGTTATTGTTGTTATTGTTTTTAAAGGTAGTTTCACCCGAAGGCTATCTGTAGATTCTCTCTCTAGTAAACTAGTAGCGGCCACAGGCTTCTTCCCAGCTGGGGCAAGCCCTTTCTGTCCACAGTTCCTATCTCCTCTCCACCCCCAGCCCAGCGGAGGCTTTTTTCTAATCCAGTCTTTTTCCTCTCCCGCTTTCTCTAGTTTCTTTTCCTTTCTTCCTTCTGGTTCAGGATGGGGTTGAGGATGGGGACGAAGTGGGTCAAGAGAACACTAGAGGCTGTTTTGTCCTAGGAAGAATGGAACTCAAAGGGAAGATCTTCCGGGCAATTCACTGAGATGTAGGAGATCTTAGTTAATTTTTCTTCGTGGTTGTCTGGAGTTTTTAGAAAGATGTCTTCATTTTGCATCTCTGCACGGCATACATACAAAAGGGAAAAATCTAACTTTGGAGCGGTAATGCCTGAGGTCTGATGGGGAAGGCGGGGGAATTCGAAAATTAACTTTCAGCGGCTCTATCTCATAGCAATTCTACGGGCGAAGCTGTATAGCAGGTTTAAATAACATTTTTACTTGAAGAGTGAAATTTGGAATTTCTTTCAGAAATATAAAGTTTTGAATAAGTGGGAGAATGGCTCAGGACCATTGGAAGTGATATTTTAAAACTGTTTGACCTCCCCAAAAAAATTGCCTTTAAAGTTTAAATTCAGAAAAAAAACCGCTTTTCCCCATTTTCCATTGCTCGATGCTCTTCCCAAATCCCTTATTCTGTGACTGTCCTCTGTTACGGAAAACTGAAACAATTACGTATGTGTACAGGCAAAATCAAATTTTCAAAACTTTTCTGACTCCACAAGTTTTAGGGTTTTTCAGGTTCGAGGTAAATCCTTAATTATCCATCTAACTTCCTCAATTCTCACGTAACTAGGGGCAAACATAGCATTTGGGGTCACCTTCCGGTTTGCCAAGACCTTCGCCCCCAATACAGGAAAATGAAAATGTAACCCCTCCAAAATGCGCTTGGATCACATTAAGTGCTTCCTAGACATAGAAATAGAATTAAGGAAGAAATGAAACTATCCACCATCAGGGTAGCTCTTCTGACCCTTCTCAGGGCAATTTGGATACTAGTCTCCTTAGGACGACCCATATGTTCCCAAATCTTCTGCCCTAGAAAATCAAAGGAAGTTTAGGGAGGGAGTAAGTCGAATCTCTGAAAGATTTTAAGAAAACAGGATAAGGTCTACGTGTTGAAACAGTGATCAAATGAGCTCTGGAATCACGGATCTGGAGCTGGGGGGAAAGTCCAGAGGGGTAGCCTCATTTACTAGAGCTTCTGCCAAACACGCGCACACGCGCGCGCGCGCGCGTACACACACACACACACACACACACACACACACACACACACACACACACAGCCACGCGTTTGAGGTTCACTAAACGTAGCCCAGAAACTTTAGGGCTGAAAGTGAGGCGGGGGGAAGGAGGGGTGTCGAAACCAAAAGTCTCGCATTCAACACCTGATCCTCAGTCTCGACGTCTGCACAACTTCCCTACATAGAGCTAAGAAATGCCGTAACACTCGCCACGGGGTTGACCCGATTGCGCCTTTCCCCGCCCGCAGCTCCAGGGACCGGAGGTACAGCGGCTGCTTTCCCACGCTTGGAAACGACCCACTGGCTCTTGGCTTTCGCAGAGGACACCCCTCCTCCCCTTCTCCCACCCTCGTCGCCTCTCAACTATTAGCCAATCCCAAGCGCCCCCGACTCCCTTAGGGGGCGGGCTGATGCTGTCCATCAGGGGCTTTTCGGTCCAATAGGCGGCGCCTGCGGGGGAGCCAGTCGCCAGGGAGGGGGGAGGATGGGGTTACACCCGGGACAGAACGCGGGGGGGAAGGGGGCGTGCCTGGAGACTGGGCACTTGCGCTCGCTGGAGGTAGGGACTGCAGCGTGGGAAAGAGCAAGCAGGAACAGATCGCTTCAGCCGCCGCTGTCGTGCAGCGCTCGCCGGGCTCTGCGCTACGCGGCAGACCACGGAGGGGAGGGGTGGGGGAAGAGGGGAAAAAGAGAAGCACCCAGGTGGGTATTTATTCTTCTTAAGTCTGCATTGTGCATCCTCCCCATTCAACAAGATGAAGCGACCTTGCGAGGAAACTACCTCAGACAGCGATATGGATGAGACGATAGACGTGGGAAGCGAAAACAATTACTCGGGGTGAGTAAGGGTAGCTCTGGTGGTGGAGAGTCGGGAAGGGGTTTATCCCCAACTGGAATTGCCCTAGGAGTGGCTGGAGCGTGCAGAAGAGAGACCCAGTGGTCCTCTAATCTTCCAGCGTGGCGAAGGCTTCGTGGGAAACTCCTAGTGTGGGCGAGCATCTCTTGCGAAATCTCGGAGAATATATACCTCTCGGGCATCCTGGTGGAGACCAGAAAACTTTTGCCTGTGGAGCCATCCGTATTTAGTTGAGTAGTGGTATTAGGGAGTTGTAAGGGACATGGTGTTGTTCTTGAGAGCTCTTGGTTTTTTAAGCCTTTGGGGGTAGAGTGGCACGGGAGGGAGGTGAGACGTGCGTGAAATACGCCTGTGGTTGTGAGAGATTTAGTGAGCCATTGATTTCCGAAGCCTTGGATCACCTGTAGCAACATCAGCTGTCATACCCCCCTGGGGCCTTTGCAAAGGACTAGGTAAACTTTAGGTGTTCCAGCTCCTGAAGAGCCACTTTGGAGCCTTTTGGAAAATGAGACTACTAGCAGGAAAAACAGAATGGTTATATTTTCTTTTAAAAGTTCAAAAATACTCCCTGGAAATTTTGAGATATTTTATAATGTCCAGACTGGCTAGGTGGCGCTTTGTAGAATGAACATGTGGAATGAACTCTGGCAATCAATCCTGAAGTAAAATGACCTTCTGTTATAAGGGTGCTTTCCGGCATCATCGTTTTGCCCCTGATATCAGCATGATTATTAGGGCTGAAAAAGCTTTGGGTTATGTTAATAGAAGCCAAATCTCCAGTTCACATGACAAAGTTACCTGGCATTTTAGTGCCAATGCAGGTCAAGTTATAATTGCCTCTAATTAACACTCCCAGGAACTGTTAAATTATTTACCTTCAACTAAGTGTCATTCACAGTTCAGGATTCTTGCCTTTTGAAAATTACTTTTATTTAGTATTTTCACAGCAGTCCAAACACCCAAAAGCCTAAGATATTTGAAAAACTTAAAAAGTCTTCTATCCCAGTGGTTCTCAGATTGTGATCTGTGGACCCAGGGGTCTTTGAGGTCAAAATCCCTTTTATACTAATGCAAGATATTTTCATTTCTAGTATAGTAACATGGATAGGAAACCCCCATAAATTAAAGCTCTTTGGAGGATCCTCAATAATTTTTGAGTGTAAAGGGATCCTGAGACTGAAAAGTTTGGGAACTGCTGATCTATTTTAATTATTAAATGTTTCCCAAAGAACGAAATGGCATAGCTCAAAAATGAGACTCAGGGTGCAGAAGATATTGAAGAAAAGGAGGTATGTTTGAGGAAGGAATGAAAAGGAAAGAGCAGAGCTAATTACAGTGGAACTTTAACATCATTTTTGAATGGAAATAGCACAAATAATAAAAACAGCAAATTTATTATTGTGAGATGTATAATCTTTGTTCATTATGAAAAAAGAAATGGATAACAATTGAGAGATTATAAAATTAATGAGAGAGTGAATACAAGGATGAAGTTCCCAGACTTAATAGGTAGATTTAAACCTAGACTTGAGGATTAGAAAGTTTTCAACTATAAAGCTCAGATTCATTTTCAAAGTAAAGCAGATTTATCTGGCTATTCCTCTTTAGTTTGATGCTTGTGTGTTAATAGCCTATTTCATTCATGATATTCTGGGAGTTAGATACATATGAATGTTAAATTTTTCTTGTGCTAAGAAATAAAATGAGATAGCTTTTGTTTATTTTAAAAATTGGATCTAGGGGCAACACTAGTGACATATGACCAGACTGTATCTATTTGATAACAGGACTTTAATGTGACCTTTATTTTAAAATAGCTTTACTTTATCCAGTGCCAGCAGAGAAAATGTTATCAGAGGTTAGCTGATTGAAAAAAATTCTTAAGTGGAACAATGATGTATCCAGACCTATACCTACCAACTTTTTCACTATAGGTAGAGGCCCAGAACAATGTTCTCTTATGGCCTTGATTTCAAGATTATCCATTAAAAGATGTAATTCAAACCGAGAGAGAGACCAGAAGGCCTAAAAAGCCAAATGTGGTAGAAGTGAAGGAAGAGTTAAGAAAAAAGAACTAAACACTTAGAGGAGTAGTGTAATCACTGAATATTTAATAGGTGGCATCAGGTACCCAGAAGGAACAATCATTGTGTTATGTAACAACTGACACATTCTTACTGTTTCATAGGCAAAGTACGGGCTCTGTTATTCGATCAAATTCTCCGACAACAACATCTCAGATTATGGCCAGAAAGAAAAGAAGAGGGGTATGTGTACTTTTTTTTCCACTTCTTTCTTTGATTTCATGAAATCAGTCTAGCATGTAAGTGTTGTATCTTTCCACTATGAGGAATATTACTATTCATGTATTCATAAACTTTCTTGTTTGTTTTTCTTTGGAATAGATTATAGAGAAAAGGCGCCGTGATCGGATAAATAACAGTTTATCTGAGTTAAGACGACTTGTGCCAACTGCTTTTGAAAAACAAGTAAGTTAATTTCCCTCCCTCTCTCAAAATGCATGTATGTGCACTCACACACACACAGATTCTCTCATCTGGAAATGTGGGTTTTTGTTAAAGCTCATTAAAATAATAGTGTATGTGTCCTGATCTGGCATAAAGCAGCCATTTCAATAAAATGCTTTGTTGTGGCAAAACTATTAAAAACATAATCCGTCTTGAAGCTGAAAAACATTTCCATTCTTTTGCTTCTTTTTCCCTTAAGGGTAGGAGTGTTCATGCTTTCTCTGTTCTTTCTATGAATACCAGTAGTGGTTTTGTTTTAAAATGTGCTGCATGCAGTATGCTTCAAAAAAGAATGAAATGCAAATTATACTTCTGTCTCAAATTGTGTATTTTTTTATTTAAACTTTTTCTTATTAAAAAAAAAAAGACAGCAGTCCCAGAAATAGCACATCTAACCCACAACCTTAAAGGATAAACTAATTTCCCAAGCCATTTACTTTCATTTTAATGCTTTGTTATTAACCTATTTGATTTGAAGCATCCTTTTAAAAGTATGGTATGGTCAGATTTGACTATGTAATTAACCATGCCCAGAATAGAAATACACCTTTAAAAATAAAAAACCCTTTGCCCAAGGAAGAAAGCAGAAAGCTAAACATTTTCAAAGTTGCTTGCTTCATGACTCATGAAAAGTAATATTTAAACCCATTATATAAGTTTGCTGGGAACAGAGACACCACATAGCATCCTTCAAAGGATACAGAAACTTAGGATAGAAGTATTTTCAATTTAGTTAAGAGTATGAGATAACAGTTATTTGTTCCATTTCATTGTTTGCACTTCATTAACACCACAAATATAATAATACAATCCCTACAAAGCCCTAGGAAAATGCCCAGAAACTAAAATTTTGAGTTATTAAGTCACTTGCAGAGAAACTACTTCTTCTGTCTCTATAGAAAAGATTAACACGCAGAAAAAGTACAGCATGTAATACACTATTCATTATAAATTCTTAATGGAGGAAAAATTACCCCAAAGACCCTCATTCTGTATCCTGAGTCTTTCCATAACGAAAAAAGTGACATAAAAAATGTAATTTTGATTGAGGAATGCTTTGAATCCCTACATGCTGTTATTAAAATATCAATTATCAATGCTTTTTAAATTTTTTCTGATTACTGAAAGTCTGTCCACAGTTATTAGGATCATTTGGTTTAGGAATTTTTTTGGTTTGTTAGATTTTTCTTAAATATTGACTTAAAACAACTTAAGCTTTAAAAAAACAAACCTCTGTTCTCTGGCAGTAAGTTATTATAAACACATGGGTCTCACATTGGCAGAGTTTGGTTACCAAGAACAGAGTCTTAGAACTTGTCATAGTATGATTAGAAGAGTATTCTCTCATGGAAATAAGTAACTTAGGGACCCTCACTACAGACTGAGTTCTGGTACTGTCTATTTAAAACAAGTAATGCTTAGAAATTGAAACCGAATCTTCGCTTCCGTTTTGAAAATATCAGAATGTAATATATTATACATTATCCATCCAGCTTTTGCCGGCCAGTCAAGCAGCCTTAAGAGAGTTCTATGTGTTCCAGTGGTTTTCAAAGGTATCTTTACAAAGAAATAATTTCAGCTGACATTTTTTAAATATTAAAGGCTATGTTCTTAAGGAGCTCATAGTCTTAATTGAGAGAACACATGCACAAATAAACAACCAAAGCAAAACATGGAGTGGGGGCGAGGTAGTATTTCTAATTCAATTATAGAGAAATTATCACAACTTTTAAAAAATGATTCAGAGGGTCTCTTAAGAATTTAAAATATTACCCAGATTAGAACTGAATTTTCATCTCATCTTTTGGATAGTGATACACAGAGTGACATCTGCTGGTCAAAACCGAAAAGGATTTTTTTTTTTTTAATGTCAGGGACTTTGTAGTGGACTAGAAGAAATTCTTTAATGGCAAAATCATTTTCTTTTTAAAAGCTTGTTATTTTTAAGAAATCAATTTTTAGAACAAAGTCATTAAAATCATTTATCTTTTATATCATAAGCCTGCACTTTCTCATAATACTATTTAACATTCAAAGTCAAAGGACATTTTTCCCTAAGATAAAAAATAGATACAAAGCTTTAAATTCTGGGCAACTGTATAGTTTCCATTATACAGTAAACCCATGGCATTCTGAATATACCTGAAAGTCTTTTGAGGGGTCAATTATTTTATTAGATTTTCAGTTAATCTTTAAAAGTAGATGTGATATAGATTACAAGTTATGGCATAGCATAAATAGTTACAACTACTCAGTGATATATTAAGAAGTCTGATAGGCAATTGAGATATATTGTAGGAAGAAATTAAAATAAGAAAATTCTTATATCAAGGGAAATTAAAACCATAACATAAAAGTTAAATTAAAAGAATACTATATTAAATTAGAACCTTTGATTTGTAAAGCATTATTCTTTTATTTTTCAAGGGATCTGCAAAATTGGAAAAAGCAGAAATACTGCAAATGACAGTGGACCATTTGAAGATGCTTCAAGCAACAGGAGGTAAAAGTAAGTCACTTTCTTCATTTCTCTTTTTCTGAAGCTGAACAGTTCTTTAACATTCTGGGATAGGCGGTCCCAGATTAAAGCAGTGGAAATCAATGCTAATGGCAGGATTAAACTCGTGGGAAAGGATTGCTGGAACAAAAGAAGCACTTGACCCTGGGCTTGTGTTTGCTTTCATAACACTGTGGGAGTAAAGGCTTCATTCATGGGCAGCCCAGTCAGAGATTTGTTTGGGCCTTCAGAAGAGCACAGAAATCTGCACCGGGAGACAAAACAAACACACAAACATCCAAACATAAACAGGAGATGGCGACAACCATTAGGCTGCCTCAAAACCAATGCTAGAATTTGATATAATGTAGATATCTGTAAGGAAGTGAATCTACAAAATTCTTTATTGTTTTGGATATCTTTTGTTTGCTGCAGGGTGGAGGGAAATGGAAAGCTATTTTAAATAACCGATAATAAACCTCTGTATTTCACACAATTAATGGAAATAACTATCCCCAGGCTACTGACCTCACATTTAGGTGCTAAGGGGAATCAGTTGGGCCATGGTTAAGTGGAGGTAGTGGAAAGATGAAAAGGAAATAAGTCTTTTAGGCAGCTATCTCTTTTTTTAAGACCTAAGATTCACATACTAAGGGACAGAAAGCCTACAGACTCCCATTCCCCTTCCATATACATCCATCAAGTTTTATATATAGGCTTTGCATGACTGTTCCCTCTTAAAGGATGTTCTTAATATATACATTAGCCACCTTACAAAGATGTTTAGGAAATACCTATACAGGGTGATTTCTCTCTGCCCTTACCGTCCCAAGTGTGGATTGGCATAATTAAAGTGGACAATGGACTGTTAAGTCAGGAGACCTAGGTTTTACTCCTGTTCTGTCACTTACTGTATGACTGGGACTACTCACTTAAAATAGCAATAAAAGCAACCACGCTGTCCCACTTCACTGAGTTGTCATGGATCAGCAACTTAAGGACTTTGTTAATTGTAAAGTTCTAATTAATCACAAAAGATGTGGCCTCAGACACTTTCTAGTTGTGAACTTGGTTAAGTCATTTAACCTCTATTTGCTTCAGTTTTCTCACCCATAAAAAAGGGATAATAATAACACCTACCCTCCAGGTTTTCATAAGAATAATTTTCATGAGATAATAATTTTAAAGCATTTAGCATAGTGCTTGAATACATGGTAAGCACCATATAAAGTGTGAACTGTTGTTATTATTAAGCATAATGAATAAAGCTTTAATTTCTGTTTTATTAAAAATAAGCCAAGGGGGCAGCTGGGTAGCTCAGTGGATTGAGAGCCAGGCCTAGAGACGGGAGGTCCTAAGTTCAAATCCGGCCTTAGACACTTCCCAGCTGTGTGACCCTGGGCAAGTCACTTGACCCCCATTGCCTACCCTTACCATTCTTCCACCTATGAGTCAATGCACAGAAGTTAAGGGTTAAAAAAAAAAATAAGCTAAGCCAAAAGTATAAGATATGCCATGGCACTGGAACTATTCAAACAAAGGCTGGATAATTATCAATAATGTTATAGGGAAGAATTATGATTTTTAAGTAGGAGTTCAACTAAGGACTTCTGAGTTTTCTTCTAATTCCAGATAAAAGGAGCCTGGCCCTATTAAGGTCAAATAAAAATATGATAGAATCCAGAAAAGCCATTGGATTAAGAGATAGGAACTAAGGGGACAGCTGGGTAGCTCAGGGAGTTAAGAGCCAGGCCTAGAGAGGGGAAGTCCTAGGTTCAAATCTAGCCACAGACACTTCCCAGCTATGTGACCCTGGGCAAGTCACTTAACCCCACTGCCTAGTCCTTGCCATTCTGCCTTGGAATCAATACACAGTATTGATTCTAAGGTGGAAGGTATAGGTTTTTTTTTTTAAAAGAGAGAGAGAAAGATAGGAACTAGGAGTTAATAGGCAGTAAACCTGAATGCCAAGTCTACCACCTACCATCTGTGTGACCTTGGTCAAGTCACTTTCTTGACCTCAGTTTTTTCACCTGTAAAATGAAAGGATTGGATTACATGATCTCTAAGGCCCGTCCAGGTTTATGTGTATGGTCCTGTGAACTTAGATTATAAAAGAATATATTTTCTTATTTCATACAACTACAATTCAACATTCTGAGACAGAAATGTTGGGCACAAGGGTAACTAGTATTAAAACACTCTCTTGTGTGCAGAGCACTATACTAGATATCAGGAAAAATGAAGGATTTAGATAAAAGCGAACTCTAGCCTTCAAGGAGTTTTTGGATTACTAGGAGGATAAGTAAAATTCAAACACAGACAGCCATAAAACAAAAGTAAATACTAGTTGCACTTGGTTGACATGTGCTGGTGTTCTTATATTTGAATTGAGCCGTAGCCCAGAGGCTATTCTTGGCTATTCAGAACAGTTCTGAAGTTTGTCTCAAAAGAACATTTTTTTTAAAAAGTTCATACTGTTTGTTCCTGGTAGGTCTTTTAAAAAATAATTAGGCAGATGATGCATAAAAGTTTTGGGAAGAAATATGCAGTTATTGTGTCTCTTAATTGATAGAATACCCTTTGTCAAAAGTTTTCAGCCTTGGGCTGTGCCTACATTCTAATTTATTTTTTAAGGACTTTTTAAAATTTTTGTTTGCATTTGGCATCAAGATTATTTTTTAGTTAATATTAAGATAGAGCAAACTACTTGGACTTTTTAAGTTGCATAACAAAAGTATGGCACTGGAATGCATTCAATTTATTGCTCTGAAGGAAAATTTCCTGGGAATTTCTGGAATAAATTGTTTTGCACCTTCTGCTGTTTCCTTTGTAGGTATGAATTTAGCTGTCTAATATCAGTTGCTAAAGTCATTTGGGCTCTATCTCACTAGAATGATGCTTCATTCCCTTGCCTCTGATTACATTATGTTGGGAGATTTCACCTTCCAATTTCATTTGTGAATGTAGATTTGCCAGGGTAAACAGCTCTAAAAAGTCATTGGAGATATTTGAACTCAAGTCTTTCTGATTCCATGCCCAGTACTCTTCTGTGCCACACTGCCTTTTAGAGGCCATTAAATCTGGCTCTTCTCATTTTTAAGCAGTAAAGAAACTGAGACACAAAGAATTGAGTGATTTGCCCAGGATCATAAAGCTAGTAAAGTTTCTAAAGCAATAATTAAACGCCTATCTTCCTGACTCTTAGGTCCAAGGCTCTATCTACTAAGCCATACTTCCTCCCATAGTTAAAAGATTTTAATTTCTTGAGTGCCTTTAATAGCAGGCTAAGGGGTCTGGGCTTTATCCTGTAGGCAATGGGGAACCACTGAAAGTTTGTGGAGTGGAGCAACAAACTAAAAACCATATTGATATAGAAATTCTTCAAGGGTTAATTGTAGAAGAAAGAAAATACAGGTAGAGTGACTAGTTAAGGGATTTGAACCACACTTAGGCAGGAAGTGATTGGGACTATGATGACATTATCAGGATAAAGAATTATATGTAATATAAAATTCAGTAATAAAATGTCACTCACAAAAGGTAAAAAAAAAAAGAAAAAGAAACTGAGGCCTCATCCTTCTATGTGAACTTTGGCAAATTAGTTAGCTTCTCTAGACTTCAGTTTCCTCATCTGTAAAATAAGGGAGCTAGATGATCCAAAGTCCCTTGCAGCTCCAAATCCTATAATAGTATGATTTACCTTTAGCCAATTATAACAATAATTTCAGGTGGTTGTGTGTATACACGAGTATGTACACTCACTCATCAGACTGTTCTTGGAAATGTGTCAGATAAACATGTGCTTAATGTTTAAGGAATGATTTTATTCCATGATTTTTTGATCCTCCTTTTCCATTTAGTCCATTCTACTTTTCATGGAACTCTTTTCTTCATTGGATTTCTTTTTCCAGTAGGTCCTCCAATAGAATGGGTGGCATTTATAACAAAATTCAGTGAAGTTAAGAATTCTGTTAGGTATCTTTTACTGTTAAGCAACCAAATTCTTACTAATGGAAAACTGAATAATATAGCTCTTCACATTGGTACCTGAATTATATTTTTTTAAACTCATTTTGTTTCCGTGAAGACGTTTTTTCTTCATGAGGAGCATTAACAAGATGTTTTTAGTTTGCCATTAATTAACTCAGCATGTCAAGATGCACTTATGATTTTACTAAGCAGACGATATCCTAATAAATTGTAAAGAAAGTCCCCAGACTGTGAAAATGTGGTATTTAGCATGTAGGTTATAAAGGCCAACACCAGAGAGAAGAGAGTAGGATATTATAGAGAGACCCTTTAATCTTCGATCTGTGTCGCATGTGAAGGAGACAGAGAGACTCTAGATCTCTATTACCATGAAAAGGCCTGCCATGGAATTCCATTCTCCCACAGTATAAGAAGAGAGCAATACCATGTTTTTTGAAGAGTCTGAAACACGAATGTTTTTAATTTCTTTTTCCACTGTAATATTTGATTGCAAGAACTGTTGCCTACTCTATTCCTAGATTTTGTCTCACATGTAAGTTACCAAATAACTTTAAAAAACTTCTATAAAACTTAAGAATGCAAATTAATATTGTGTTTAGAAGGAATCGGTTTTAGCTAAATCTGAGCAATGATGGAGTGGAACATCAGCTGGATGGTATTTGCTTATACTGTTTTCGTCTCTCTCCCTTCCCTTCTCTTCCCCTCTTCCCTGGCCCTTCACTTTTTCCTTCCCCAACTCTATCTTTCAGGTTATTTTGATGCTCATGCGCTTGCCATGGATTTCATGAGCATTGGATTCCGGGAATGCTTAACTGAAGTTGCAAGGTACTTGAGCTCAGTGGAAGGTCTGGACACATCGGATCCTCTGAGAGTTCGACTTGTCTCTCATCTCAGTACCTGTGCCTCTCAGAGGGAGGCAGCTGCCATGACTAGCTCCATGGCCCACCATCATCATCATCCTCTACACCCACATCACTGGACGGCTGCTTTTCACCATCTTCCTAATGCCTTGCTTCAACAGAATGGACTCCATGCCTCAGAAACCACACCTTGCCGACTCTCCACTGCATCAGAAGTGCCTCCCCCTTCCCACGGCTCAGCTCTTCTCACGGCCACTTTTGCTCATGCCGACTCTGCACTTCGAATGCCTTCCACGGGCAGCGTGGCTCCCTGTGTTCCGCCTCTCTCTACTTCTCTCCTGTCCCTCTCCGCCACCGTCCATGCTGCTGCCGCAGCAGCCACAGCAGCAGCTCATAGCTTCCCCCTTTCCTTCGCAGGAGCCTTCCCCATGCTCCCACCGAATGCAGCAGCAGCTGCTGCAGTGGCAGCTGCAACCGCCATCAGCCCACCTTTATCTGTGTCAGCAACTTCCAGTCCCCAGCAGACAGGCGGTGGAACAAACAGTAAACCTTACCGACCTTGGGGGACAGAAGTTGGAGCTTTTTAATATTCCCTGGAAGCTTTCTACTAGACTTTTGGCAGTAGTAACTGAATGTCCTTCATTTCAGTCAGCATAAAGGCCTGCACCCTAAAGGTAACAGCCATGACAGATGCTGGAAAATCCACCAAGGAACAAAAACACTGTTTTTAGACACAGATCTCACAAGAAGAAATGATGTTACCTTTTTTTCTTCTTTGTTTTTGCTTAAGGCTTCTTGTTAGCCAACATCAGTGAGCTTTTGAGAATGTCACACTCTTGTTACCTTTGCAAAGTTTATGAGGGAAATATACAGATCCCTGAGATAATCGTCCAGCTATTCATCTTCTCATGTGTGTGTGTGTGTGTATGTGTTGGGGAAGAAAATACTCCCTGGAATTCTCCCGAGGCTGGATGAAAAACACACAATTTCAAGTTTCATAAGTGCCTGAGTTATTCAATATTTTCTTCAGAAAGAAATAACATTGCACAAGAAAATAAGGTAGAGAGGTATGGGTTAAGAAATAAGAAGGGAGGGAGTACTGCGTTAGGCTAACAGACATTTGATACATTTCCAGGGAAGAGTGCACTGTTAAAACCAACAGAATTATTTAGCTAAAAGGAGTTACTGAGAAATAATTTTCAGGTTGAAAGGCCTAGTTTTATCTTACCTAGTTTACTTTCTTTGTACAGACTTGCCAAGTGGTGACATCTAGCATAGCATTGGTATAAGCAATTATCCTATCAGTGCTTGGATTAACAAACAATTCAGCACCACTTGCAAGCCTTCAGGCGCTTTTTAAAAAATTGGCTTAAAATTTGATGCTTCTTCATAGTGCACCTATGTATGTGTGTGTGTCTATACACACATACACACACATACTTTACATATATGTGTCTGTGTGTGTATATGTGTAATGGCCTACTAAGTGCCCACTGGAGGATATTTGATTCTTGCCAATACAAAAAAACTCCTTTGTAAGATGTTAAATTAACTTATTTAGTTGCATTTGGACTATTTTTATATATATTATATATACTTTTCATTGCCTCCTGATAACATGCAAAATTTTATTCTGTCACTTTTGAGGGAGATTGTAATTTCTGGAGATGACAGATGATGAGATGGATAGGGAGCATTAGGAAAAGAAAAGGCACTATTTTTTTTAAGTTGCTCTTTCCCAAATTCACTAATATCATTTGATTCCAAACCAAGATGAATGTATTAAATGTGATGCCAGTAAATTATTTTATGTCCATACCCAAACAAATAGTGCTACACAATGGTGTTTTGGTTTGTTTTGCTTTTGTTTTATGACATAAAATAATCTCTTAATACATTGAATCAAGCACGTGAGATTTTATGTTTTGGAAAATAAAGACACAGCATGTATTATGCACTTGATTTCTCTGCTGTGTGGAGAAAGCAATAAACATTATGAGAATGTTAAACATTATGCAAAATATACTTTAAAATATTTGTTTTAAAAATACTGTACCTAGTCTTGTTTTTTTGCATTACTTTGTAACTTTTTTCTATGCAAATGTCTTTACATATCACTAATTAAATGAATTCCTTTTTTGACTGTTGTTATGGATGAATTGAAATTGTTTGCCACTGCAGAATAGAAAACCTAGATGGATTGAAAATTAAGGCTACTTTCCCTAACAAATTTTAAGCTAAGACTTTTCCTCTTCCTAATTCTTTTTATTAGCTGATTCTTGTTGCAATTTGTTTGAATCTTAAAAATTCTAAGCCTACCTAACAATTTACTTCTTAGGCTCTTAAATTCTGTGACTGATGTGACATTATTGTGAAGAATGAATCAATTCTTTCTATTTACCTATTTCTCAGGAAAAGATGTATGGTAGTCATCTCTTCTTAGAAATAAGTGTAAAAATGGTTCTAAATAGAAATAACCAATTAAAAATGACCTAAGTATGCAGTGATAGAAAGAATATGACCCCAAAATTATGTATCTCAAGGTAATTTGTAGTTTTAATATGCATACATACAAACAAAATACTATGCTTTCCCTTTGTGCTTCTGCGGGTGTGTTTTCTTTCCCTCTTTGTAACATTGAAACTTGGGAAGTATATTACTAATAACAGGGAAATAGCAATTTAAACAATGCAAAAAATTAATAGAATGAGATTTTTTTTCCTTTTTATTTCTATATTTGCTATGAGTACCCCATTTGTACTTAGTCTTTCAGGTACAACCTTATATTGTTCAAGTTTCCTAATATCTATACCCGGATCTGTCCATTTTCACATTTGGTTCCAAATTTATCTTTAATCCAGTTGTGGATATGATCTCATCTTGCAATACACAGTAATGATAAAACTGAATGTGAATGGGATGAACTCACCCATAAAATGGAAGTATTTAGCAGAGTGGATTAAAAACCAGAATCCTACAATATGTTGTTTACAAGAAACACATCTGAGGCAAGGTGACACAGATTAAAGGTAAAAGGCTGGATCAGAATTTATTATGCATCATCTAAAGTTAAGAAAGCAGGAGTAGCAATCATGATACCAGACAAAGCTAAAATTGACATTGATCTGATTGAAAGAGATAAGGAAGGAAATTACAGTTTGCTAAAAGGTACTATAAACAATGAAGTAATATAATTTCTAAACATTTATTCACCAAAAGTTATAGCATCTAGATTTCTAAAGGAGAAATTAAAGGAGCTCAAGGAGGAAATAGTAAAACCATACCAGTGGGGGACCTCAACTTTTACCCTTTCAGAACTAGATAAATTGAACCAAAAAATAAATAAGAAAGAAGGGAAGTGAATGAAATGTTAGAAGAATTAGAGTTAATAGATACCTGGAGAAAACTAAACATGGATAAAAAGGAATATACCTTCTCATCAGTACATTGTACATATACAAAGATCAACCATGTATTAAGACATAAAAACATTGCAAACATGCAGAAATAATAAATGCAACTTTTTCAGATAATATGATAAAAATTATAATTAATAAGAATCCATGGAAAGGCAAATTTAATATTAATTGGAAACTATTAATTCTTAAAAACTGGTGGGTCAAAAAACAAAATCATAGAAACAATTGCTGACTTCATTGAAGAGAATGAGGAGGAGGAGACAGCATCAAAATCTATGGGATTCAGCCAAAGCAGAGGAAAATTTATATCTCTGAGTGCCTATATCAACAAAATAAGAGAGAAAGGAGATCAATAAATCCTTAACTTAAAAAATTAGAGACTAAACTAAAAACAACTTTAAAAATTAGAGAACAAGATTGAGAGTTGGGCCTAGAGACAGGAGGTCCTAGGTTCAAATCGGGCCTCAGACACTTCCCAGCTGTGTGACCCTGGGCAAGTCACTTGACCCCCACTGCCCACCTTACCACTCTTCCACCAAGGAGCCAATACAGAGAAGTTAAGGGTTAAAAAAAAATTAGAGAACAAACTAAACATCCCCAGATAAAAACTAAATTGGAAATCCTAAAAATTAAAGGAGAAATTAATAAAATTGAAAGTAAAAAAAAAAAAACAATTGAACTAATAAATAAGACCAGGCATTTGTACTTTGAAATAATCTCATCTTAATTCAAATCAACAAACATTTATTAAAACATCCCTTGCTAGACACTTGCTTTGCAAAGAAGGAGTGGAGGGAGCCTGTTGCAGTCAAGGAATTTGGTTTCATTGAGAAAGAAATCATGTAAATAATTTTGTAGGAAGAAGACATGCAAGACAATTGGAGATGATCTCAGAGGGAAGACATTAATGTTAAAGGAGATCAAAATGATTTCTTGCAGAAAGTGGAGTTTTAGCTGGGACTTGAAGGAAGCCAGAAAGTGAGGAGTTAGAAAATTCCAGGCATGATGGATAACTGGTGAAAATGCAAAGTCAGGAGAGGGAATGTCTTGTACAAGGGACAACAAAGAGACTAAAGGAGAGTTCAATGTAACTAGGTAAAAAGGGATCAAGTTACAAAAGGCTTTAAAAGCCAAAGAGGATTTTATATGTAATCCTCTGTTGTGATTATTTCAAATTAATCCTATACAGAGATTGTGTTTAATAGTTTGTTTTCATATTGTCTCCCCCATTAGATTATGAGCTCCTTGAAAGTAGAGACTTTTACATTTCTTGTATTCCCCCTGCTTTGTACAGCACCTGGCTCATAGACAATTAATAGATGTTTGTAATTGGCTGATCTTGGAGGCAATAGGAAATCCCTGGAGTTAATTAAATAGGGGAGCAAAATAGTCAAATCTGTACTTTGGGAAGGTCAGTTTGATAACTCAATAGATAATGGATTGGAGTATGAAGAGATGAGGGAGGAGGGGCCAAACAAACATTGGAGGAACATCAAGTGTGGCTGTTCACATTGTTTCAACTTATGAAAAAAGGAAATGGAAAGTTTATCCTCAGTTTATTCTTATCTGTGGATGATCCTGGGCCATGAAGTAAAACTGAATTGCATGTTCAGTCCTGTTATCATTAAAATGACCTTCTGATGGTAGTTTTAATGAGGTGGGGTAAGAGGGAGTAAGGAATACTTTAAATTTCAGGTTACAAAATAGTTTTCAAATAGAGTCTAAATATTGCTTCTTAACCAATTGAGAGACAAAAATCACAAATTCACAATAAAAAAATTTACAAGGTGTTAAACATGATCTTTACTTGAAATAAGTGACTCAGACACAGATACGCCTTCATTGCACACAAAAAGTCAGTTACTTAAGAGAGATCACTTTGGGATGGGGGTGAGATTCTGCATCAAGGATTTGGCTTCTGGCTCACCACGGGAGAGCCAAGGAAACGTTCACTTGGTTGATGTCTCACCTGGAGTCAAAGCATTACAACAAAATATACAGGAAACTAGGGATTCTTCCAAGTTTACTTCCAAGGCCTATTATTACTTTAGCAGCAACCAAACAGCTTAAGATTGATTGTAGTTACATTCTTGTGCTGGCCAGCCACAACTTATAATCAGAAGTGCCTTAAGTGACCCCCTCCCCCACCAACAGGAGCTACTTTGAGATATATATTGCTTGTATAAGGATGATATTAAAAAATAAGTATTGTTTTATTTGTTTAAAGATAAGAAGCAGAGAAGCTGGCTTGAGGAAGAATTGGAGTTTCAAACAGAGCTGAGAGAGGGTGATAATTTCAACTGTCGGCAGCTAAAACAATTATTTCTATAACAGTTACACACTCTGGGTGTGGCATTCCAGGAGTGGCTTCTGGCAGTTGACAAAGCCACACGCAACTACTTCCTCTCTCAGGGCTGGAGAAGGTAACATCTTTGCCTCTCTCTATCTCGGTCTGAGGGAAAGACTTGAAGGAGGAGAATGTTTTCTTTTTCAACTTGGGAAACGCTATTATTCATTTATCTGTTACTGTCTATAGATTGGTTAAACTGTAAAAAGACTGAACAAAAGCTGGTCTTTGTTTTGGACTCTGAGTCTGTTAAGGCTCAGAGTCCTAACCTGATTCTTGTGGAGAATGGACCAGCTAGCCTTGGTTATCTTTGTAACTTAAAGGCGAAGTTAAGAATTAGAGTGGTGGGGCAGCTGGGTAACTCAGTGGATTGAGAATCAGGCCTAGAGACAGAAGGTCCTGGGTTCAAATCTGGCCTCAGACACTTCCCAGCTGTGTGACCCTGGGCAAATCACTTGACCCCCATTGCCCACCCTTACCACTCTTCCACCTAGGAGCCAATACACAGAAGTTAAGGGTTTAAAAAAAATTAAAAAATAAAAAAGAATAAAAGAATTAGAGTGGTTAGGTTTATTTAGAATAGTATACATTTGGTTAGTTAGATCTGGGAGGATTAGCATTGCCTGTGAACCACAGGAGAAGCGGTTCCTTGAGGGACCTGGGAGTTTATTTGGGTGGAGTTAGAATCCCTTAGAATTAGAAATCCTTTTTCTCTTATATATATTTAAATAAATCATTTATTTTTCATAAACAAGAGTCCCTTTAGTGTTCCTTATGCCTTGCATTGCTTGCCTATTTTATTTTTACACTTGTGAATTACTTGTCCAGGATTATTTTCCTCTATATCAGACATTGATTCACCTTCTTTAAACCCAAAAGCCAATATTAATTGATCTGACCTTGAATTTTATTTTGTCCACTTATAGTAGTAACCAATAAGCAAAACAAATGCCTTCTTACTTAAAATACCTTCTTAGCAATTGTTAATGTTATCAAGATGCCTATTAGTAATGAGTACAATAATTTCTCATACCCTTATAAGGTGTGGTGTACCAATTATAAAGAAAATTAAAGAGATCATTGTTCTAGTCTTCTATCAAGTAATTATATGGAAGGTATTTTAAGAATACAGTCTACTTTCGTGCAGACTTTGGTTATGAAACAATTCAAATTAGCTTCTTGAAATGTCATACCCATTGCTTACTTCCATGCTCACTATCTTGGCAACATTGCTCTTCTTCACTCTACTGAATTTCTTTAGGTTGCCTTTGTCCAAAAGATACTCACCTCCCTAGACATCAACACAACATCAGAAACTCAGCAACAGTTGAAAAGAATGAGATCCGAGATTCAGAATTTAGCTCAGACAGTATAGGAAGCAACTATTTTTTGTATCCAGGGAAAGATGATTGAGCTTTTCTTGGCAAAGTATGAGAAGTGGCCACTGATGGACTTCTCATCTATTTTAACATACCTATACACATAGTCATCACATGGTATTTTATACTATGACCTTCAGGAAGTTGATCTTTTAAAGGTTATTAAAGCTGGATTTAAAATCAGAATTCAATGAGATTGTAACTAAGACATTGGTAGAGTGTCACCAAGATAGGACAAGTGAATACAATTCTGCATTAGTGGGGAAAAATACATGCAACACCTACACTGCAAAAATGAGTTGCCTTGTCAAAGCACTGATAGGGGAAAACTAGACAATAATAATAATAGCTAACATTTATATGGCACTACATGCCAGGCACTGTGTTAAGTGCTTTCGCTTATGTCATTTTATCATCACAACAAACATGGGAGATAGATGCTATTATATTTCCCATGTTACAGTCAAGGAAACCAAGGCAGACAGAGATTAAGTGACTTGTGCAGGGTTACATATCTAGCAAGTGTCAGGTCATATTTGAATTGTGGTGCTGGAGAAAACTTGAGAGTCCTTTGGACTCTCAAAGGAGATCAAATCAATCCTTAAAGAAATTAATTCAGACTATTCACTGGAAGGTCAAATACTAAAACTGAAGCTAAGATAATTTGGCCACTTAATGAGAAGACAGGACGCATTGGAACAGACCTTGTTTCTAGGAAAGACTGAAGGAAAAACAAAAAAGGGATGGTAGAGGAGTTGATAGATATAGATAGTTTCATGAAAGCAATGAACATCAGCTTGGACACACTTCAAGAGAAAGTGGAGAATAGAAGATCATGGCATGCAATACAGTCCATGGGGGAAAAGAGACTCAACTGAACCACAGAACAGCTGAACAACTGAACAACAACAAATCCTGACTCCGGGCCTATTGCTTCATCCACTGCCACCTAGCTGCTTCTAAAGATGTATATATAAGTACATTTATAACTCTCCTATCTAAGATACTAGTTCCCAATTATCTATAGTGCTAGTTCTGAAAGAAAGCAAACTTAAATGGAAAATATTTCTCAAAACAATTCTTTTGTATATAAATCTAACAAGTAATGTGTGAGACCACCATGTTATTAAAGCACCATGTTATATCCTTACACGAGTATGCACTGCATGACAATAAATGCAGCAACCTTTAGTTATCTCCTGGATATGTCACTGGCAGCTTCAAGGTCATGTTACTTTATGATCAACTTGGACTATTCATCATGGTGTGATGCTTTTCATCTAGACCAGTGATGGGCAAGCTTTTTAAAGAGAGAGCCAAAGGAAAGGAAATGCTCATCTGTAAGGATGGGATTTGTGCAAAGGGGATGGGACAAAAGGAGCCATAAGAAGGCAGTTGATGACAATTACTGACAGTTGATACCAGAGAGAATTCTGGAAGGTCTCCGGAGGAAGGAGGATAAGAGAGCTTCGGGCAGAGGACTGGGTCCCTGAATTGTGATTAATAAAAGCCATTCATCAGTCGGACAGCATTCCAGAGTGTCTGAGAGACAATGAGGGAGAGGGGAACCACAGCTTGGTCTGGCTGCCTCCATCTTGAAGCTGGACCACCCATGGCAAATTTAACTGACAGAGGAGGTTTGTGGGTACCCCATCCTTATTCAGAATTGGATTGAGGTACCACATACCTCATCTTATAGGGAAACCTTGTCCCCAACTCCTGAGGGGCAGCACGACCATCCAGGTCACCCAGTTTCAGGGCGACACCCCTTTAAAGTCTCCCAGTATATATTCAGCCCCAGGGGAGAGCTAGAAGAAACACTCACCATATAGATTCTCTCTATCTTCCTTTCAACCAAACATCGGTTATTGGATCTCTTTATTGTTACAATCATGGTGTGATGCTTTTCATCTAGACCAGTGATGGGCAAGCTTTTTAAAGAGGGAGCCAAAGGAAAGGAAATGCTTATCTGTCAGTGTGTTTCTAAGGCAACTCTTTCAAAGTTTCATTGTATTGTATCCTGCTCATTGTATTCATCAGATTAGGAATAATGTCGCAGGGCAGGATAGAACATTTCAGGGAGCCACATCTGGCCCATGAGCTGTAGTTTGCCCATCACTGATCTAGACCATTAAACCCTCTGCTATGAGCTTGATAAAATGGTTGTGTTGCCTCATTTTTTCCATACAGGGATTCCAATATCTTATTTTATCCCATTTATAATTTAAACTGATTTAACCCACTGAGATAACTAAGTAATTTACCCCTGGAGTATTATATTGTATGTTAAAGAAGCAAGGATATCAGGGGATAATAAATATTAATAAAATTTTTATTTTTCATATTTATATATTTATTCTATTTATATATTCATATTTGTTTTATTATATATTTATTAGTATAGCATTATATATAAAATGTAAATGTAATTAAAATAATAAGAATAAAATAAAGAATAAAGAAAATCTTTGGACAATATTGATACCTTTCTGAGAGATGTTGGTGCTCTCAGAAGGTGAAGTCATATTGAGGCTTGAGTGATAATCATCCTATTTTGATTAAGTGTTCATGAGATGAGAACAGAAAACTACCCTACACCCTACACTACAGCAATTATCTACAAAGAGCTGCAGTTCTTGTTGGACATGACTTCAGGCTTAAGGAATTTTGGCCTCTGACTACTTGTATGAATACAGAAAAAAAAGTCTTTTAAAAGAACATTTGTACCTAGTGCTCTGCAACAGATACATAAACTGTCTAGTAGAGTAGAGAAAAAACTAAGGCTGTTGTGCAGAATCTGTAGGGACAACAAGGTAGCAGAGTAGATAGAGTATCAGGCATGGAGTCAGAAAGACGAGTTCAAATGTGGCCTTATACACTTACTGGGTGACTCTGGGCAAGTCTCTTAACTCTTCCCTGGTTTCCTTATCTGTAAAATAAGTTGGAGAAGGAAAAACAAAACATATCTTTGCAAAGTCCCAAAAGAGGTCATAAAGAGTCAGACACAGTTGAAATGAACCATGAAATGAACTATCAATAGTACCCAATGTGCCTATTCTGACTAATTTTTGGCATTTGCTATCAAAAGATTCTCTTCTACTATGCAAAATTTTTTACTGAGATTCCCAGGGAGATGATAGAAGATGAAGGTCTCCTTCTAACAAAAAGACCCATATCAGGTGAGTTACCTTTGCCTGCTCTGTTATCAAATATGTATTTCCAGGGAGTGCAAGACCCACTCACACACAGATATGTAATACTTCAAACTATGCTTTGAATTTGTTTCAGAGAGAAAACCAAGCTGTTCACATGACTATTGAGATTTAGGAATCAGAGACCTATAATTTTGAGAATAAGACAAAAAACACACCAAATTATATCTTCAGATGATGTGGATAGTCAGCTACAAGTTCAGATTGGATATATGCAGAATTGCATCTGAAGGTATTACAATACACTTTAGAGCAGTGATTCTTTCTACCACGTAGGTTTCTACACCCGTAAGTTTATACTCATGCTATATAACAGTTTTTTTTTTTGTTTTTTTTTTTGGTTTTTTTTTTTTATTTTAAACCCTTAACTTCTGTGCATTGACTTATAGGTGGAAGAGTGGTAAGGGTAGGCAATGGGGGTCAAGTGACTTGCCCAGGGTCACACAGCTGGGAAGTGGCTGAGGCTGGATTTGAACCTAGGACCTCCCGCCTCTAGGCCTGGCTCTCAATCCACTGAGCTACCCAGCTGCCCCCTATATAACAGTTTTATTTATTTCAACCTGTTGAACCTATAATGTACTAAAACTTCTACTCAAAATGGTCATATCTGCTCTATCTACAATCTGATAATATAAATAGCATTTATATAGCATGTTAATGTTTGAAAAACCCTTAACATAGCTTGACTTCAGATTTTATTATCTCCATTTTACAGATGAAGAAACTGAGGCACATAGAAGTTAAATGACTTTCCTAGGGTCACTCAGATAACAAGTATCTGAGGCCAGGGGCATTGATATATCCATTGTGCAACATAATTTCTTCCATCATCAAAAGCAAATCATGACATGTAGCATTGATTCCATGTGAATGGTATCACCTGGTGTTCGTGATGTTTTTTCTTAAACATTTTAATATTTAACAATTTTAATAGTTAATATTTAAATATTTAATAAAATATTTTAATATTTGTAATTGGCTTCCTTTTTAATCTAATATATTTTATTTTATACAATTAGAAATATTCTGGGAAGGGCTATAAGCTTCACAAGACTATCAAAGGCATCCATGACACAGGAAAAGGTTGAAAACCCCTACCTTAGAGGTTTGGTGGATATGAACCTTTAGGAACTCTTTTTGTTGAATATGATTTGAGAAAGGAATGGTTGGGAATGCCAGGCCCAGTGGGAAAGGATGTCAAGAACCAGATTCTCTGGTTTTTACTAGATGACTGCCACATTAGTAAGGTTTGCAAAGCACTTTATATTTCTTAGCTCATCTGCTCCTCACAACAAGTCCTGGAGATAGGTTCTATTATTATCCTCATTTTACAGATGAGGAAACCCAGGCACAGACTCCCTCAGGTTCACACAGCTAAGTAAGTGTCTGAGTTAGGATTTGAACCCAGGTCTTTCTGAATCCACATCCATCACTTTGTGTGTTGGTTCCCTGACTGGGAATCGACAATTGGCACCCAATGCCACAGAGGCAAGCACTCACACTGACTCTCTCAACAAGTTGGCTTACTCCACACTGAAGATCTCTCTCTGTGTCCCTTGTCTGTTTAACCCATGACTCTCCTTCTCTAGTTCTTAAACCCTTCACCCTTGTTTTCCAGTCTTTAGCTTTCCTCCTCAGGTGATTAAAACCCACATGAGAACTTTTTTGTAGAAGTTGGTCTGCTACATTGAGCACTGTGCCACCTAGCAGCCAAATTTATTCATTAATGAGGACTCAGAGAAACAAATAAAATAAGAGGGCTCCTGGCTGCTGAAGTACTTCTGTAACAATCCTTCTGACTTCTGGCTTCAATATATCTAATAGGAATGGGAGTGGGAGGGAAGATTGACCCTTCTCATAGTGCACTTCTTTTTGTTAATTCACTGAGGTAGAAAAACCAAAAAGGTAATAGTCTAAAAGAGGTTGTTGGCACTATATTTGTTAAGTTTTGAAGTCCATGCAAACTGACCCCATGATGTCCTAAGATATCATGAAAAGAAGGCATGTAGATTATATTTTCAATTCAATTCAATATTTATTTATTAATCACCTTCTAGATACACAATTTCAGTAGGATTTAAGTATGCTACTCATCTACCTGCCACCCAGTTCTCACCAGTGGCTCCAAGAAGCTGTAATAGGCATAGCAACCACACCCTGGTAAAACCATCTCAGCAGGTAGGCTAAACCAGAATGAGGGTGACCAACAGTCCTCAAGCTCCTCAGGTGAATTAAGGGAGTATCTGAAGATTTCTCTGGTAGGAGATAAGAACAATTCCTTCCAAGAGCCATCAAAGCAGCTGAAGCAAGCTCTGTGGAATGTGTAAAGTTTGGTCAGATATGAAAGATGCCTCAGTGGTCCACTGCATCCTGGGCTGTTGCCAGTTGTCCTGACTTTTGCCTTGCCATTGGACTTTGATAACTCTTAAAGAGAGAGTGAAACTGATGACTTTGTGTAAGTGCCTCATTTAAATCCAATCTGCGAACAAGTCAAGACATCACCCCATGATGTCACTGGTCCTCTTCAAAGACACAGGACAAACAATATCTATATACAAGGTCCTGGGATTTTGAAGGAAGGAAGAATTCAGGGGTACAGAGTAGTGATTTCATGAGTATAGAGGATTCCCCAGGTTGAAAATTCTTTATCTCTGTGAAAATTGATGCTTGACACTGAAAGGGACACTGTGCCAGAGATAGGACTTAAGCACATTAGCCTCAAACATTGGACTTCTACACATAGTCTCTCCAAGGCCCTTTGGGCTTTAAGGAACTTGAATTTTTTTTTTCATGCTAAAACAGCCAATACTTTTATTTTTATATGTCACAATACAAATGTAAGCTGTATTCCTGTCCCACTCTTCCTTTTTAAATTGCTTCTTTGACAGGAAGTGGGAAGTCTTCTTATATGTTTGGAAACCACCTCTGGGGCAGTTAGCAAAAAAACACAAAAACTGGTGAGCTATCAAAAATCATGACAGAATGCTCCAACTCTATAAAAGAGAAATGCAAACTAAAATGCTGAAGTTTTACTTTACACAAATAATTTTGAGAAAGATGACGAGAGGAAAATGGTCGGTGTTGGAGAGACTGTGGAAAGATAGGCACACTAATGCACTTTTGGTGGAGCTATGAATTTGTCTGACAGTTCTGAAAAATGATTTGGAATTACTCTAAAACGTCACTAAAGCACATATCTTTGCTTCAGTGATACCACTATTGTCATATAACACAAGAAGGGCAAAGATAGCACGAAAGATCCCATATATACAAAAATTATCAATACCAGCACTTTTTGTAGTAGCAAAGAACTGCAAGCCAACAATACCCACCAATTGAAAAACATCAAACAACATATGAGATATATGAAAGTGATAGGATATTATTGTGCTGTAAGAAATGAACAAGGATTAGAGAAATACGTCAAGGCTTCTATGTACTAATGGTAGAGGGAAAGCAAGCAGAAACAGGAAAAATAATTTACACAACCACCACAATATTAAGGAACACAACACTGATAGACTTCAAAGCTCTGATCAATGAATGTATTATGCAACTGTGACTTCAGAGTACTGGTTAAGGACTTTAAGGAACTTGAGTTCTATTGGATTTATATATAGTCTTCATTTTTTAAATCCCTGGAAGCCTCATACAAGTAAAAAAATTTTAAAAGGAATAATTATACTTCTAAATTATAGGCTGTTCAGTAGATAGAACACTGGGCTTGGAGTTAGGAAGATCCTAGTTCAAATCCAGATTGAAATACTTAATAGCAGCACGACCCTGGGCAAGACGCTTAATCCTGTTAGTCTGAGTTTCCTCTATAAAATGGGCTGGGGAAGGAAATGGAAAACTAATCCAGAGACTTTGCCTAGAAAAAAACAAATGGAGTCATAAAGAGTCAGCTATGACTGAAACAACTGAATAAGAACAAAAATATGTCTTTGGTATCTCATTTTACTATATCTTACATTTTACAAAGTACTTAAAAATATACGACTCCTTTGATTCTCCCAACAATCTTTTAAGGTAGGTGGGAGAAAGTGTATGACTGTCTACAGTAGACTCATGTGTAACTATCCTCATTAATAAATTAAACATGTAAACACATACATATATATACATACAAGCATACAGCTTATTAATTTTATTCAAGTACAACCTGATCTGTATATGTAACAAATTTTCAGGGAATAGGATCAATTATTGTTTACAGATATCCATTGAATTTGACAGTAAAGGGGTTTTTATATGCCATTGTGCTCTCCTTCAACACTCAGTAATCTCAAAAGAAAAGTTTCCACTGATCAGTTTCTTTTGATAATTAAACAGTTTTAAGGCAGTATGTGTTTGACCAAAATAATGAGGATTACAATACCAAGCTCCTGCTGCCCACTACCGGTCATGGGAACTGGCCTCAGTCATAAATCCGTGAATTATCTGGCTCACATTGACCAGTTCTCAAGCCAGAGCAACTCCTTTCATGTGACCAGCAAAACCCTAAGGATGCCCAAAAGGAGTAGCCACAGACAAAATAACACAAGCAATAATTCAATAAAAATACATTTTGCCTTCTTCCCTAAGTACTCTGATTTAGCAGTCTGATTGTTGGCCGTATGTACAAGGAGCTCCAGACAAAAGGAAAAAAAAGGTCACTTTTATTGCTTATTTTTAGGGTATGATCCTGTAAGAAAGTTTTATAAATATTTTCCTCTGTTCTTTTCCCTTCACAAATATATCTTATTTTCATAAATTCTTGCTTTTGGGGGGAAGCTTCAGATTCCTTGCTGTCTTTTCCCATACCTATAAAAGTTAGACATATTTCCTGGAGACTATGAAAGGACATGTTCATAAACAATGTCTGGCTTTACTTCCATCTCCAAAACTAAAATCAATGTCTAACTACTTAAAACTAAGTAATCTAGCACTTTGAGTTTTTTGCTTCTTTGTTCCTACCTTTGACTGATTGTGTTTATTCTTTATATTTAGTAGAGTTTGGAGGAACAATTTTTAAATTCATATTTAATAATTAAATTTAGAAAATTAAATTTCACATTCACAGGATATGTAAAAGCAAACCTCCATTATTCAACATTGTTTTACTTGGACTTTACTTTTCTCTTACAAGTGAGTTTCACATTTCACCTCTACTTGCCCCTTCAATCCAAGTGAACAACATGAGAAGCACTGATTGAGCTCTTACTATGTGAACATTGGGCTATACACTTGGAAAAAGACAATACCCCCTGCTTTCAAGTCACTTACAGTCTTGTAGAAGAGGCAAGGAATAGTGTTACATAAGAACTTGTGATACAAAACAGAAGTAGTTAGAGACACACAGTCTAAGGAAAAAGTCATTCTGGGATGAGGGATAGAGAGCGGAAAAGGAAAGATTTTTAGAGGAAGTGACATATGAACTAAGCTTTGGTGATTGGTTAGTATTTTATTTATTTTATTTTATTTATTAATTTTGAATATTTTTACATGGTTATAAGATTCATGTTTTTTCTCTGCCCTCCCCCAACCCCCTCCAGTAGCTTATGCGCAATTATACTGGGTTTTACTTGTGTCATTGATCAGGACCTATTTCCATATTATTGATATTTGCATTAGGGTGATCATTTAGAGTCAATATCCCCAATCATATCCTCATCAACCCATGTGATCAAGCAGTTGTTTTTCTTCTGTGTTTCTACTCCCACAGTTCTTCCTTTGAATGTGAATAGTGTTCTTTCTCATAAGTCCCTCAGAATTGTCCTGGATCATTGCATTGCTGCTAGTAGTCTATTACATTCGATTATACCACAGTATATCAGTCTCTGTGTATAAGGTTCTCCTCTTTCTGCTCCTTTCACTATGCATCAGTTACTGGAGGTCATTCCAGTTCACATGGAATTCTTCCATTTCTTTATTCCTTTCAGTACAATAATATTCCATCACCAACAGATATCACAATTTGTCCAGCCATTCCCTAATTGTGGTTAGTATTTTAACAAACAAAAATTAAGGAAGGGTGTTCAAAAAGAACATAAGTAAATACAGAGATGGGAAAGTACAAGTTATACTTGGGAAGCTTCAGGAAGCCCCAATTTGAATGGAATTTAGGACACATGAGGGGATGTCATAGTAGTTAAACCTGAAACTATAGGCTGGGTTCAGATAAGGGAGGGCCTTTGATATCATACTTGAGATTCTGGACTTTATTCTCTAGACATTTAAAAGTTTTTAAGCAAGAGACTGACATGAGATCATAGAGTTAAAGTTGAAAGGGTTCTTAGAAGCAGTCTAGTCCAACTCTCTCATTTTGCAGATGGAGAGGCCCATAGAAGTTGTGACTGACTCAGGGTTTTTTGTTTTGATGGGGGGTGGGGAGGGGGGACAATAACTTTACTGAAAGGAAAGTGCAGTGAAATAATTTAAAAACTTGAAAAAAACTTGAGGGAATTTAGACACCCCCCCTAAGCATAGGACCAAGTGTAGGGTAGATTCTTTCTGCACATTGTAGTCAGATAGAGCATGCCTATCTTCCAGCTACTTCCTGGCAAAGATCAATCTCTGAAGAACTGGTGGAATGCCTTCCTTGTCTTGGATTTTGGCATTGACATTTTCAATGGTATCACTGGGTTCAACTTCAAAGGTAATAATCAAGGTCTTCACAAAGATCTGCTTCCCATCTCTGAGACGAAAGACCAAGTGCAGAATGGATTCTTTCTGGATGTTGTAGTCAGACAGGGTGCGACCATCTTTCAGTTGCCTCCAGTAAAAATCTGTCTCTGCTTGTCTTGAGGAGTGCCTCCTTTGTCCTGTGATTTAAAATTATTAATCTAGAAGGGGTACAAAGAATGAATTCCAAGGGGAAGAGACCCAAATCATAGAAATCTATGAAGAGGCTATTGCAATAGTCCAACTAACAGTAATGATTTACTGAACTAAAGTGATGGTAGAGGTGATGAGTAGGATAGAATGGATGCTAAAGACATTGTGGGGGACAGCTGGGTAGCTCAGTGGATTGAGAGCCAGGCCTAGAAATGGGAGGTCCTAGGTTCAAATCTGACCTCAGAAAATCCCTAGCTGTGTGACCCCAGGCAAGTCACTTAACCCTCATTGTCTAGCCCTTACCACTCTTTTGCCTTGGAACCAATACACAGTATTGATTCTAAAATGGAAGGTAAGGGTTTTTTAAAAATAAAAAATAAAGATATTATGGTGCAAGTAATCATATTTCACCATTGATTTAAAACTAACGTGATTCCCCACATCCCATTTTTATTAAGCTTGGTAGTATGCAAAGCTTGCTTCTCATTTATATGTTAAACATAAAGTAAACCACTTCTCATATTTCTTTAACCCTCTCAGATAACAGAGACTGCTATGGTGCCACAAAAAAGCTAGGTAGGTCCACAGAATTCTTCCAACTCAGGAAAGACCATGATTCTATGATTCTAGTTCTTCAAAATAAGTCTAGTTGCTGCCAATCAACTAAGTGGCATTTCAAAATGAATGTTTGGAATTAGACCATATTCTTTTTGAAAATGCAGATTTTTTAAATTCATTCAACAGAAATGAGATTGGTATATCATGATTTCTTAATGCTAGTTCTTATTTTCAAAAAGCAGACCATGTATGTTTGGCTATGATTTTCATATCACACAGTGATTATAACATGCTGTCTCTTCACAAGGCCTGGCACTTAGTAGACTTAAGTCCTTTCTTTAGGTAAATATAAGCTTGACATAGCAGATTTAGGATTCTAGTAGAACTGAATTCAAATCATACCTCAGATACTTTCTATCTATGTAATCCTAAGCAAAACATTTAACCTTGGGGTTAAATGAACCTAGGTGGTTCAGTGGATTGAGAACTAGGTCTAGAGATAAGAGGTCCAAGTCTAATCTGGCCTCAGATACTTCCTAGCTGTGTGATCCTAGACAAGTCACTTAACCCTCATTGCCTAGCCCTTACCACTTCTGCCTTAGTATTGATTCTAAGATGGAGAGTAAGGGTTTAAAAAATATATAACTCTAAACCTCAGTTTCCTTATCTATAAAATGGAGTTTATAATATTATGCCAATCTTACATATTCTCTCAAATGAGATAATAAATGTAAAGTGCTTTGCAAACAAAGTACTATACAAAAGCTAACTATTTATACTATTATACAAGAAATAAAATACTGGCTTAATATTCATTTTAGTAATTTTTAAAGTCATCTTGCTAAGTTAGGATAATTATTTAAATTGAGAATTGGGTCTTGCACATAAACTAAATGTTTAACAATTGTTGAATGAATGCATGAATCAATCAACTGTGATTTTATAATAAATATATAATTTCAAGAAGTGGGGTACAGGAAACTACAAAGAATTAATGCTATCCCCTATGGATGCACCAAATCTCAGATATTATCCTTATGAAGCTTTTCCATTAGAATTGCAGTTAGTGTTTTGACCTGTAGGAAAGAATAGAAGTTAGTCACATGAAACTAGGACACCACCTTGTGGTATACTTTAACTTTTTCAACAGGATTTCTTCTGCTTTCCTGCAACAACATACACCAGGGTCCTAGAATTATGTATAACTCCTCTTTTCCAGGCACACAGAAAAGAGACATACTACTGAAATGTTGTTCCTGGGAATAGAGTACACATGGCTTGCAGATCAAAGACAGTCAAGTTGAACAACACATATCCTAAAGCAAATATTTCTTTTATCAGCTTGAAAATTCAAATTAATATTTATGGTTTGCAAGACTTTGTTTAAAAGTCTCATTAAGTAGCAAGACCAGTTATAGTATTGAGAGCTGCTATGTATGTACAGTACACAAAGGTGATATGAAGCAACAGATACAAGGCAGAATATAATTAAATGCTGGATTGTAGAGGGTTGTTTTTTGGTTGTTGTTGTTGTTTTTAACCCTTACCTTCTGTCTTAGAATCAGTATCAGTTCAAAGACAGAAGAAGAAACTTTTTTGGCCTACCACCCCCTTTCCAGAAAAAATATTACTTAGCCCCCTGGAAATTCATTTTTTAAAAAAATTTTAGTAGCAATTAATAGGAAAGATAAATGCACCTGTGGCCATCACCACTTTCCTGGATTGCTGTAGCACCCACCAGGGGGCGGTGGTGCCCACTTTGAGAATCACTGGACTAGACATTTGGGGATAAGTGACTTGTCCAGAGTCACACAGCTAGGAAGAGTTTGAGGCCAAAGGTGAACCCAGGAGCTCCTAACTCCTAGCCTGGTTGTCCAGCCACTGAGCCGCCTAGTTGCCTCTAGATTTTATAGTTCTACAGACTGTAAGTGCTGTTAATGTCCAGAGGAAAGGGAACAAAAGAGAAGGCTTGTCAGGGACAACAGTTTCATAGATTTCAAAGGCTAGAAGGGAATTTAGATTCAATTCAATATTTATTAAGTACTTACTCTATGCTTTGCTAGACTCTAAGGATACAAAAACAAAAAATGAAAGTCTTTGACCTAGGGAACCTGTATTCTACTAAAAGGTAGTACATATAACAAAATACTAGGTAATCAGAGAAAAGAAAGAACCCTAATACTGGGGACATTAGGAAAGGCTTTAATTAGGAGACAGTCCAGTAGCTGAAACTTAAAGAAGGCTGAGATGCTTAGAGGCAGGTATGAAGAGGGCTGGATAGCCTGTGCAATGGCATAAAGCCAAGGGATGGAATTTTTGGTTCAGGAAACAACTAGTAGGTAAACTCATTAAAATATAGGGTGTGTTAAGTAGTCATAACATGAAATAAGTCTAGAAAGATAGATGGTAATTAATAATAATAAAGAGAGATATGAATGTCAGGCTGAAAAATTTATCTTTTATTCTAGAAGTAACAGGGAGTCACTGAAGATTCTTCAACAGAATGGCAGATCTAGGTCTTGGGAATATTAATTTGGCAGCAATATGGAAGATTAATTTGGAGAGGGAAAGCTAAAAGTTGTAAGATCTGCCAACACTTTCCCTTTATCCCACCTTCCTCTCTCCTATTTGTGAACTCTTTGACTTCTCACATAGGTTGGATAAAATGGAAGTCAACAACTCCATTTCTTCTGATGAGATAAACCCTTTATCTGTACAACCTCTATACCTTGTAGTTCCCTAGCAAAAGCATTTAACTTAATTATATTACCTATGGACTCCTGGGCTTTGCTATTTGTCTTATAGCCAAGTCCCTAGGATTTCTGGACCTTTCCACCAGCCCTGCAATTGAATTTTCTTTTGGGCATTGTCTCTCCCAATAAGAGTGTGAGTTCCTCGAGAGCAAGAATGGTCTCATTTTTTTCTGCTTGTATAATACAGTGCTTGACTCATGGTAAACACAATAAATATTTTTTTCTTTCATTCATTCATCTTGCACGCTCCTAGTTTCATGCCTATCCCTAGGCTATTTCCTACTCACTCCACCCATCTTCAGCTACTGAAATCTTATTCATATACTGAACATTAAAGATGAAAGGCACCTTAGAGATCATTTAATCAACATGTTTATATAACACTATATATTTGCAGATCTTATATTTAAAAAAAGGGAATCTGATGATTCTATATGACAGTTTTGCTTAGACATTGTCTTCTCTTTTCTAGAATGAATATCTAAATTTCCTTTTTTTAATAGGCTCTATTTGTCATTCTGATATTTCTCCAAACAACTTTTTTTAAACCCTTACCTTCCGTCTTGGAGTCAACACTGGGTATTGGCTCCAAGGCAGAAGAGTGGTAAGTGTAGGCAATGGGGGTCAAGTGGCTTGCCCAGGGTCACACAGCTGGGAAGTGTCTGAGGTCATATTTGAACCTAGGACCTCCCATCTCTAGGTCTGGATCTCAATCCACTGAGCTACCCAGCTGCCCCCCCCCAAACAACTTTTAAATTACATAGAAAGACAGGTCTAGTAAGTGTTATGGGGTGCAATGGTGAACCCCTGGGTTCGGGAAGGATGCCTTTTGCAAAAATGCAAGACTCCGAAACTTAGCTTAAAAGTAAAAAAGATTTATTAGTAATGTAGAATTTTGGCCAGCAAGACAACATGAGTGGAACAACCCTGGGGTGTTGCTCCCAGAATGCTTCAGTCTTGGGTTTTTTATATTCTTTATAACAGTGAGGACATGATGTTGTGTCATGATGTGATGTAGAGTGGTAAACACTCAGGCATTTGGTGGGGTGTTTGGTCATCTGACCAGGTTCTGCCTGAAGACCCTCATAGTTTAGGGAACAAATGGATGCCTGAGATACAGCCTGATGGTATCAAGGTGTAGGCTAGAGGTGCATCTCTAAATCCATCTCAACCTAAAGGACAATCTAAAGATGATAATAATCTCAGGGTCTTATAGAAGTTATCAGATGTTCTTGGGTTAGGATTCACAAGGACAGAAAGGAGCAAGAGAATTTCCCTGCTTACAGTTTGCCTGGGTTAGGGGGTACAATGTCCATGCCAAAAATGCAAAAAGAAATTCCAAGGAGAGATCATTTTTTCATCTCTGGGAAATCAGGAAAAACTTTTGGGGTATCTGCTGGGCACTAAAGACAAAGAGGGTTTTCTGTTGGCAGAAATGTGGAGGGAAATATGTTGCAGGTACGGATGATTGGGCATTTACACATATATGGAAACAGCAGCGAGTAGGATGAGATGGGGGAATAGTAGACTACTCACTTGTCTGGAACAGAGTACTGTATGAAAAATGCAGAATGAATCTTGAAAGTAAAATTGGAACCGCATTATTGAGGGTTTTATATGTGAGTCTAAGGAGTTCACATTTTATCCTAGAGACTAGACCTTTAGGGAATATCTAAACAAAAGGAGAGGAAGGAGGAAGATGACGGACTAGTAAAGGAGATTCAGTAGGAGTTTTTAGATAGATAACAGAACTAAGAGAAAAAAGTGTTGTGGAAGCTGGACAAACTGAATCAAGAAGGAAGAGATAACTAACAATGTCAGACTAAAGAAAGATCAAGGGGGATGAGGAACAGGATAAGTCAATTGGATGTATTAGTTCACAGCAACTAATCAACTGATTATTTTGAAAGGTACATAAAAGATGAGTTTTCCGGGACAGAGACAAATCACAAAGACCAGTTAGGGAGTTATTAGAACAGTTAGGGTGAGAGGTGTTGAAGACCTGAATTAGGGAAGGTGATAGAGGGAGGAAGTGTTGGGGAAAGATTCTCTATAGGTTAGGATAGAATGTGGCTAATGCTTTGCTGAAGGAGATGAGAAAGAGGGAGAGTCAAGTTGACTTCAAGATTTTAGTTCTGGGTGGCAGAGAAATAGGGAGTATTTTAGGAATTAGGAAGTAGAAGACATCTTGAGTGAAAAGACAATGAGTTTCTGGTCATATTAATCTGAAGTACTTGCAGGCTATACAGAAAGAGATATTTAACCAGAAGCTGGAAATGTAAGACAATAATCCATCTGAAATAACAACAACAACAACAACGAATAACAAACTGCAACTGCTGGTGTTCTTAAAGTGCTTCAAGAATTGTAATGTACTCTGCAAGTGTTAGGAAGTCAGGTGGCTCAGTACATAGAGTGCTGGGGCTGTAGTCTACATGAGTTCGAATCTCACCTCAGGCTACTTGTGTGACAGATAAGTCTCTTCTCCATCTTTGCTTAAATTTCCTCATCTGAAAAATGTTCTAGTATCTTTGCCAAGATAAACACCATAACGAAGAGTCTGAAATGCCCAAACATAACATCCCTAGTACCTTCATGTAGAAAGAACTTAACACTTCTTTCTTAGTGCTGTTTTAATTTGCATTTTTTAATTACCAGAGTTTGTACACTTTTCAAGTTGACATGTAATTATTTATTGGTTGATTATAAATAACTTGTGTTTCTTTTTTTGAGAACTGCTTGCCCATATCCTTTATCTATTTATCCACTAGGAAATAGATCTTTTATAAATCTGTATCAATTCCTGACAACTCTAAAGGTTGACATTTTGATATTTCAATGTATCTATGACATCAATTTAAGGTCAGGACACTTGTGCTTGCTGCCACTAAAAATTCGAGCACAGGTTTTGCAATTGACTTATAAAGTTACAATGTAAACTCCACGAGAGTAAAATTCAGTTTGTATTTGTGTCCGTAGCGCCTAGTGTAATGTTTGGAATGGTAAAATACAAAGTTTAAAAATAAGCAAAGGGAAAAGTTTATCTCCAAAGGCATTGAAAACAGAGGAAAACGTCGTTGAAATGCGAATAAAAGTCTTTCTTCCCTGACCGGGAATCGAACCCGGGCCGCGGCGGTGAGAGCGCCGAATCCTAACCACTAGACCACCAGGGAACTTGGTGAACGGCCTGCTGTAGGGCTATTAGTGTCTTTAACCTCTTCACGTAATAAGCTTTCTCCAATCAACATGCTGAATAAAGGTTCCACCCACTTTCCCTCCAGTTTCAGTTCCAAGGTCCAGACTACGTCTTCAGGTTCTACGTTATACTTCTCGCCACTCTGCTTTATTCCCCTCTGTTGGAAAAGCCTGGCAGAGATCTTTTAATCCGTCAATAAGAAAGTGGCATTGTTTCCAGAGAAAAATTAAAACGAACAATCAAAAAGACCAGTAAGTTTTGTGTTTGTTTAGTGCCTTCTCCCCTTGCTCCCTACCCCCTGGTCCCCATCTTTTCTGCTCAGTATTTTTAATAATATAGCAGCTATAACAGAGATGAAGTTTCCTAAGGGTCTAATAAGAGAGCAAACAGGGGCTCGAAAGTTCTTTGCCGTTTACTAACGGGTAGACCTCGGGAAATCTCTTAGCCCCTCTTGCATCTTAAGTTTCTTGGGGGGATGGGGGGGGTGGAAATTGGATTTGAGAGCCTCTGAAGCCTTCTGCAACTGCTCTAGGTCTAAGTATGCAATTAGTATGAGTTTTCAAATGAACATTATTTGGGAATGCGAACTGGAAGAGGATTTGTATACAATATACGCGTTTATAACGCATTTGTCTATTTTTTATGGACATAGTTATTTGCACGTTATCTCTCCCAGAGGGCAGGGATTTTGTAACTTTCTTTGTCTGAACCTCCTCCACCCTTTAGAATGTGAGTTCCCTGTGGGCAGGGGCTGCCCTTGGACTATTAGTATCCCAAGGGTTTAGCACTGGACCTGGCACGTAATGTTTGTAGATGGACAGAATGATACGCTAACTGGTCTAGATTCTCTGAACAATTCAGTTCTGCCCATAATTCTCCATATACTATACTGGACCCTGGGTTGAGCCCCGCCTATAAAGTGACGTAATCAGGAACCAAAACTCCAAAATATCCAGGCCTGTGAACGGTCCTAATCAAAGCAAAGTAACAGGAGAAAATTTTATTTCTTTATTTGTTTATTTTTAGTGAAAAACAATACAGCTGAATAAAAAATAAAGTTTCCATCTAAATGTTAGCAGTTCCTTAAGAAGCAGTATAGTAGAAAGGGCCCTGGTCATAAGAGGGGGGCCGCTGGAAAGGATTTGTTATGAAGAGGTCGTTACAACAGCTCTTGGTGATATCATCCAGTACAGCAATTAAGGTGGAGACTGGATTTAGAATATTAAAACCTAAAGTAATGGACAGAGTATTACATACTGGTGTTAATTACTAGTTGATTTGAATCAAATTGGTTGATTCAAAGAAGCAAAACAGCTTAGATCCAGGCCTTCTTATAAATAATGAAGGGATAAAGAACCACAGGAAGGTTAAGAGAGCTATTATTTGGATGGCAGAGCATACTCCAGTCTTTTGCCAAAGAGAATTAGAATATTAGAAAAAGGGGTTGTGATAATTCAATAGATGGAGCTCTTTCCTCTCATGTGACCTTATAATAATGTCTTTTTTTTTTAATTTCCAAAGCTGGAAACTCATAAAGCAGATCCTGCTATGGTAGATTGGCTGAACATTTGTATTAGATTTTGTTTACAGGTGCCTTAAAAACAAACAAACAAAAAACTATTTGCTTTCAGTCACTTTAATAAAATGCTATTCATTTGCCCCCATGTTTTATTTTGTTTTTCTCAAGAGCTTGACAGTTTCTAAGACAGTATTGTCTATTGGAAGGATTTATCAAAGTACCTCAATTGAATATCACACATATTTATAATTACCAGCTATTTTAAGTTCATTCTGCAAAATTCTCAGAATCTAATGAGAAAGGGAAGAGAAGAGATAAGTAGAGGAGATATTACCCTTTAAAAAAATTAAATCATGCACTTATTTAATTTGTAACATGCATGTCTTTCCTTGGAAGACCAAGAGTTGGACTCATTATTTGAGATCAATTTCTCTCTCCTACTAAGTCCAATTAATAAATGTCATACAGTTTTCATTTAAATTTGAGGGATTATTTCAGAATTGTAGTACTGTGATCTTAATTAACACTGGTACTTGTCAGAGTAAAGTCACTTTCTTTTTCCATTACATGTTCAGAAACGACTATAAAAACATACCCAAGGGGACAGCTAAGTGGCTCAGTGGATTAAGAGCCAGGCCTGGAGAAGGGAGGTCCTGGGTTAATTCTGGCCTCAGATACTTCCTAGCTGTGTGACCCTAGACAAGTCACTTTGTCATGGAATTCAGGGTTTCCCCTGAACACCGCAAAACTCCAGAGGCATCACAGGTCAAAAGGTACACAAGGAATTCCTTTTCTTGTATTCCTGCTGTGCCTTTCAAAAGGAGGTTACTTTGAGCTGAGAGACACTCTCCCCTAGCTTTTTGATGAGCAGAGATAGGCATCTTTCAGTTTGCTTCTGATAAGCATTTATTTGTATCTCAGATATCTAATCATCCCCTGAACTGCACAGTTCTTTGGTCTTTGAGGCACAACACATCACCCCATCCCTGGTCATGTAATAACATCACTCATCAACCCATATCCAGTCACATAGTCCTTATTGTCAAAAAGGAATAAGAATCCAAATCTCCATTTCTTCTAGGAGGCAATGTCTTCTCCTACGCCTTTCCCAGCCCAGATGATTTTCTAGCTCTCCCCCAACAATTTAACCCCCATTGCCTAATTCTTACTGCTCTTCTGCCTTAGAACCAATGCCCTGGTATTGATTCTAAGATGGAAGGTAAGGGTTTAAAAAAATAAAACATACCCAAGAAACTATTAAACTATCCATTAGACTACTGTGTGCAGATGTAAAAACAGTAAAAGAATACAACCAAAGTCAAGGCCAGATTTTTTTTTAATGATAATAATTTTAGGGTACAAATGGGAGAGGGAAATCCTGTGAGAACTGTGGGAATCAGGTGAACCACACTGACTCTATCTTCTGCCTTAATTCTGGATCTGCTTCAGTTCCCTTTTTATTCACTTATAGATATAGTACAATTTCTAACTTGTGAGAAAACTTTATTCAGTTTTGGGAAATGTGTGAAAATTTTATTGCATTGTTTGAATCTATACTTGAGCAGCCAGGAAACTGGACCACCTCTACCTGTTGCTTAGAGACCCTTAACTATGGATCTAAGTTGTGCTAACTAGAAACTCATTCAGATCCAAAGATTATTTCTAGGAGTTTTCTCACAATTGCACATCTCAATTAATTCATGTCTTATCTGCAAACTGGCCCTAGACGTGTCAATTTATTATTGGTTTTTTGTTCCTTTGAATTCAGACCCTTGGGGTGAGGAGATGAGGGGGAATGGGATACCTTTTTTAACTAATATCAGGGAATTGGACTTGTTCATTCTTAATACACATACACACACCCAACTCAGAAAGTCCTAATCTTTCCTCCAATTAGAAATAAGATTACCTATTTTTGTATTTTGGTATATACCCTGTCAATTGTTTTCTTTTGATGCATAAAAATCTGTTTTCTTCTGTATTCAAGGTCTAGTGCCAAGCTGAAAAAGTCTGGTCCCAATTTGTTATGCAATTGGTATACATTGCTAAATAAATCAATATACTTGAAAACTCAAAACTCTGTTTCCTCAGTTATTTCAGGTTTCATCTATTACAAGATTATACTGACTTTGGCTGTATGCTGAAATACTTAACTTGAGCCTCCACAGCATTGGATTTCTACAAGTCAAAGTATTCTTTTCTGAATATACCTAGAGAAGCTCCTCTTCATTCAATAAAAGAATTGTTGCTTTTGTTGTTATTTTTCTACTTCCTAATTCTGCTTCACACAAAATGCTGCTAAATTTAGGCCCATCTACTGGAATACTAGTTACAGTTTTTAGAAGCCAAGTTGGTAGCTCCAGCATCTTAGATTAAACAACCCTGGCCTTCACATTCTTTTATAAAATGAATTATAGCCAAAGATTATTAGATAATGAACATTTATATTACCTGCACAAGTCTATCCATGGGCATTAAGTAAATATGAGAGTTCCTGTGTCTCTCCATAATCCTTTAGTCCCATGAAGAGGCGAATATGGCAATTCTAATTCAATAAATATTTATTGAATGCCAACTAGGTGTCAGGCAGGCATTGTACTAGGCCCTAGGAATACAAAGGCAAAAATAAAACAATTCCTTCCCTCAAGAAACTTACATTCTATTCCAATAACTATGCTTTTGTTTTTTATGCCATTCTTAGGAAATTATTTTTCTTATTCAGTGAGTGCAATTTGTAATTTATAAATTTAGATAAATGTATGACACCCTTTTTGAGTTGATACATAATTTTCTTTTAAAGGCTTTCCTCCTTTGATGATATTTTAAGCCATATGTGTCTGTCTATGTCAAACTGCTCAGTTTTTCCTATGATCAGTCTTTTCTGTGTCCCTTAAAAGTTACCATTGCAGGAGGGTTTTTCATCAGAATTCAGTGAAATCTTTAAGCCTGTCCCAGCCTAAACTAGTAGAAGCCTATACATAAGCTATATATATATATATATATATATGTATATATATATATATATATATACTTAAATAAACAGCTGGAAAGCTTAGGATATTCTAGCTCTGAAGGTAGAAACCTTAAGTGGTTTCCCTAAGTTACTTTCTTCAGGGAACTAGTAATGACTTAGTCTATAATGTTGGCACAGATGAGAATGTCTTCCATGTGTTGTTCATCAGACTTGATGACAGATCTGATACTGATAGCCACATGCACGCCAAAGATGTTTCTGCTGCACAATTCTAGTTGAACATAGATTTGTGTGAAGAGAAAATCTCTGCTGCAAAAAGGATGGAATGTCCACTTTTAATGTAAATTCCCTGAATAACAGTTATAAAATTATGGAATTGTAGAGATGGCAAGGATCTTAAAGATGATCTAATCCAATCTTCCTGACCACAGGAAAACTGGGTTCTAGTTCTAATTGTGGTATAACTTATTTTGTGGCCTTGGGCAAATTACTGTATTTCATTCCTCTGGACCTCAGAAACATTCTATGATTCATTGTAGAGAAATTCTCCCTAAGACATCCTTATTAAATGGTCAATCAGCCTGTGCTTGAATATTTCTAATGTTCCCTATTCAACTCATTCCATTACTGGAGAACTCTAAAAGTCCCTCTTCAGCAAATTAAAAAAAAAATAGATGAGTTCCTACAACTTCAAACATTGGTCCTAGTGTTTTCCCTTGGAGCAAAGGAGTCTAGAGAATAGAGATAGTAAAGGAGACAGTATGGTCAAGTGATGGTACTGAAATTCGAAGATTTACATTCAAATCCTACCTCTGATACTACAGTAGGTTTATCTATAAAATAAGTAGATTAGAACTTATGAGCTCTTGAGTCTAAGTCAAAGAGACCCTTTCCTTCAGTACTATACTTGCTTACTAGTGTAAGGATGGCTCCTTTGTTCATCCCTCCCTAGTCTGAGATTTGGAAGGTAATGTTGAATCTGGCCAGGAGGGCAGCATAGGTGGAAGTCTGCCTCCTAGGTGGAACAGCATGGGTGGAAAGCTGTTCCTTAGGAGAACAGAATGGATGGAAAAGCTGTCCCCCAAAGGACATCAATTCTGGGGTTTTTATACTCTTTACAACAGTGAAGACCTGACTCTGGAGTGGTAAGCACTGAAGGAAGGAGTGAGGGAAGATTTTCTGGAAGACATGGGGGTGGTGCTCATGATTTGGAGGTCAGATGAATGAGGTGTGTCTGTCCATCTCAAATCAAAGGACAATTAGAACTAGAAGCCAGTTTTCCTGTGGTCAGGAAGATTGGATTAGATCATCTTTAAGATCCTTGCCATCTCTACAATCCTCAAGGTCAGATGTTTTGGGGTGGGAGTCAGGAGGGCATAAAGGATCAAAGGAGTTTCCCTGATAATAGTTTGCCTGAGTCTCTGGGGTTACAATGCCCATGCCAAAATATGATCTCTGATACTTATTAGCTCTGTGACCCTGGACAACTCACTTAAACTCTATTTGCCTTGGGCCACTTGAGAAGGAAATGGCAAACCATTCTTGAATCTTAAAAAAAAAAAAAAAAGAAGAAGAAGAAGAAGCCACAGGCAATATGGTCCATAGGGTCATGAAGAATTCAACATGACTGAACAGCAAAAATTCTAATTCTAGAGCCACCTACTATATCATGTTCTCCCTGCATAGATGATGCAAGGATAAATATATAAATGAGATAAGTTTCATTTAGTCTTGCATCATTTCTTCGAATTATAGAAAATCACCTACTATCACTTCCGATTTACAGAGAAATCAAGGCCCGGTGTCACACAAAAGTCAGCCTAGCAAAAGTCAAACCAAAACAAAAATTTGTAGACTAACTTATCTACAGCACTAATGCTGTTCTTTTCTATTGTTAACAATTTTCCAAGAAACGATTTCCCAAAAAGTTTTAACGGATGCTCTTACATAATTTTGATTACAATATAGACCATAATTTTTTCTTTGACCTGATTTCAAAATCATAACGTATTTATCTTATTCTAACATCTAGCAACTCAGTTTCTTCCATCCCCAAATAACTTTTCTTTGGCACAGTCAAACCTGAAATGTTCACTTTGGTGATCTTACTATTTTAAAATACCTACTAATGAGAAATAATTAAAAGTATATGAAACCAAATGGGAGTTTTAAAAAAATCATTATAACCAAGCTAAAAATAAGGTAATAACAACATTGTGTTGTTTTTAACATTTTCTTGCAGTATAGCCCATATTTAGAAGCAGGGCAATAGTTGAATACATCTAATATATAAATGTCATTAGTTGGTTATAAGTTAGTTGGTAACTGCTGGAGTGTATCTAATATTTTAAAATATTATGAAAGAAGCAGTTTAACACCAGAGGTTAGAGAGCTGGCATCAACAGGGTTCAAGTTCAGCCTCTGAATCATACTAGTTGTGTAATTATAGATATAACACTTAACCTCTCATTACCTCTGAGTGACTATCTAAGAATCTAGGTTGCAGAATAGTTGCTTGTTTGTACTGATAGATTAAAATTCAACAGAAGGAGGAACCCTACATTGATGAAATCACAAGTCTTTGGGCACTGCTTCCAAGTGACATTCTCTAATAGTATGTAAACAGCCAGAGATAGTCAACTGTATATTTTTTCTCTAATTGACTTTTGGCATAGCATTAGCTTTCAGAGTAGAATCCCTCCTCTTGATGTGTGCATGCCCTACACTAGCCATTAAGGCTTACATGTAATTTCTGCTGAGACACAAAATCCCTAACTAACCTCCACTGCTTGAGCTGACTTAAATTCCAGCCTTGTATATGTGCTGGGAAGGAAGCATAGGACTGTGTGTGTGTTTGTGTGTCCGGGCTGCTGGTTGGAATTGCGGGTAGAATGGACAAAGTGACAAGTTATTTCCTAGATGCAGCATTGTAAAGAGAACCGGAGCTAAAATGAAGAATCGTTTGCCACCCGTTAGAGCCTGAATCTGACCTTGGCAGAAAAGAACCGCAAGAAACCTTCGAGCGGCGCACAAATTTAGGAAGATTAAAAGCCCTCTGCCCACACAGACTGGCTACTCGCCGCCAGTCCCCAACCTTTCCCCCTAGTCCTCCTCCCTCCATGGGCATAGGCCAGGTCGGGCCTGCGCTCTCTAGTGGAGCTTCAGGGACCCGACCCTCCGAGAGCTCGCGCGCCGGCGCTCGCTCGCGTCACAATGGGGCCGAGGCCTGGGAAGGCAGTCGGCGCGCGCCGCTGATCGAGAGCGGGGCGGGGTTGCCGATGTCTCCCGGGCGGGGGCTCCAGCGCTCGGTGCCGGTTGAGAACGCTGGCTGGTGGTGGGGGTGGTGTCAGCTGCGGCCACGGGCAGGTGACAGCGACCTGAGCTCCTGGGGGCGGGGGCAGGGATGCTGCCGCTGCGGTCACCCGCACTACTGACCCTATTCCACTGAGGGCCGTCAGGGAAGCAGTGAGCACGGAGCCCGGGGAGTAGCGGGCTGAGCCACCCGAGAGGCGAGAGCGGTAGCTTTGGCGACGATGATTCTCCTGCGGGATACTGTGAGGCCGCCGCGGCTGCCCGGAGCCTAGGCGGTGCTTGCAACTATAACTGTTGGGCTCTGAGAGATCCCTTCCAGGGCAGCGGCCACAACAGTGACTCCGAACGTGGGGGGCCCGGGGTGCGCGCGCTTCATCCTGCTTCGCTGCCTCCTCCCCCTTCCCCTTCCCGGAGCCTGTTCCTCCTCCCTCCACCTCCACCCCGACCCCTCCTCCCCCAAGAGAGTGAGAAAGAGGATGGGCTCCCCCGCTCCGGGCGGCAGCGGCTGCGGTGGCGGCGGCGGTAGCGGCTACACCTCTCCCCGCGGCCAGGGCCAGATATGCGTCTTCCCGGACACCACCTCCTGGGCGGGCATGATCTGCTCCTCAGCCCTGTAGGTGAGTAAATAACCCGGAGAGCCGTCCTCGTAAGCAGCTGCTGATGTAGCAGATGCCGCTGCTGTTGTAGCTGATGCCGCCGATGCTCTCCCGCTGCTAGAGAGGGATGGGGATGGGGGTGGGGTTCCAAGAGGAGAGGGGGATACTCCCCAGACACCAGATTCTCTCCAGAATGTGCTTGTAGGAGTTCTAATGGCGGGATGGGAGCTCTGTCCCACTGTACAGCCAGCTCCGGGGAAACGTGAAGTTCAAGAATATTTACGAGAGAGGAGGAAGGGCACTAATCTTTCACTACCCCCACCCCACCCCCGGAGAACTAGGGGAGGGGGAGGGGGCAAGACAGGTGGCTTAGCGGGTGGGCGGTGGGTGGCGGGACTGGTGGGTCCTACGAGTTCAGTGAATTTGTTCCGGAAATATTCCTGCCCCATTTCTCCAGCCCCAGGCGGTAGCCAGAATGGGGAAGCTTATTTTAGGGATGCACAGGAGGAGAGTGTAGGCGTTTATGCATTTCATGGCTTGAGGTCTTTCGGCTTTTTTCTTCATCTGACAGGTCGAACTAGGTCTTCTGCCTCTTTATATGAACATTTTAGGCCTGGTCGGAGAAGGTCCAGCTTTCGGGGGAATGTATTTTAAATTGTTAGTAGATAAGAGAGGTTGGAATGTTTCTTTGGCCTCTATCCCAGGGCCTCTGTTTATTGAAAAAGGCATATATATTAAGATTATAAGATTTGTCCTAGGTACTGGATTTGGGGTGGGATGTGCTGCAGTGTTTCACGGAAGGGCCAGCAGTAGGCGGTCATGTGTCTTGCTTAACTTCCAACTTGATATTATTGCTTGACTTCTAGAGAAATTGCATTCATCTTCAAGTTCAAAACAGAATAGCTGACAAAATGGTGTTTTTCACTCAGTCCTGTCTTTGACTTGGGCTTGACTAGGTTATTTGGTTCTTTGGGAATCATCAGATGTTCAAAGCATCATCAACAGAGACCATAATTTGAAATGAAAATACAAATTGATCGCACTGTCAGTGCCCTCTCACTTAATATTTTGTTTATGGATGGCTCTCCAATTTGAATAATTTTTCAAAAGTAGTTAGCATTTTCTACCTTATTGTTCTATCTTATGATACATATATTCACACTTTTTTGTCTTCATTATAGTATAATCTCCCCAAAACCTAAATCTAAACGAATATCACCTAATCCTGAAATTTTCCCACTGTAGGTGGTTTTAAAAAAACCTGTTTCAACTAAAATGTCCTAAACTACTAAAATAAAATTTACATTTTAAATTTTTAAATTTAAGTTTCTTCAGAGAAAAACTTAAATGATTAAGTACTAAATTCACTCTGCTCTATATCTGACTTGCAAAGTGTTTTTTTGGATATCATTTATATTACAGGTAAAGGTGAAAATCATTACAAATTTGGAGAGTGCCTATTCTCTTGGGAAATTCTGGTTGAATCTAAATGTATAATACCAAATAGACTCTAGTCTTATATTTGCATAGGTTTGCTTACAGTGTAGCAGGTGTTTCCAGGCTAGGCAAGTCATTTCACCTTGGTGGGACCTCAGTTCCCTCATATGTAAAACAAGAGGGTTGGACTAGACAAGCAATCTCTTAGTTTCCCTTCAGCTGAAACCTGTTGTGTTTCTATGAAATCATTCACCGAATCAATATAGCAATAGACGTTGCCTATTAGGATTTATTTTCTACACTTCATAAAGTTCCAGGATTGTTTTTTATCCTTTACAGCCATGGTTGTATATGACAGCTTCTACTTTTTTCCAACTTCCTTGCTTAATACCAATGTCTCTTTGAGATTATTCAGTAGGGTGTTGTTGATTTTAGTTCTTCTCCACCACTGTCATCACATACCTTTCTTCCATTTCATGTTCCTATTTACATTTTTTACCCTTGTCAACTGTTTCATTTTCATACCTAGTTCTTGTTTTATTTATCCTCTATTGTAGGGGGCAGGTTAGTAGCTTACATATTCATTATACTTTAACAGTGTGTAATATGGAAGTCAAAAAGGTTAATGTAATCTCAGACGACATGGAGAAAGGCATAAAATCTAGGATTACTGTCCTAGTACCTTGCTATGGTCAGACAAAATGTGGAAAGGTTTTTAGTTCTGGGTGCTACATTTTAGGAAGGACATTTTCAGGCTAGAACTGGATCCCCAAAAAGGCAACTAGGATGGTGAAAGGACTTGAAGTTATTTAATATAAAGATCAGTTGGGGGAAATAAGGAAATTTAATATGAAAATGAATTGGCAAGGACAATAAATGAAGGGCTGTCTTGTGGAAGAGGCATTAGACTTGTGACAAGCTTGGTCTCAGAGGGCAGAATTAGGAACAATTGGATGGAAGTTGCAAAGAGGCAGATGGAATGACTTTAGGAGCAAAGAAGAAAAAACTTTTAACAATGAGTATTCCTTAAATGGAATGAACTGCCTCATTTGGGACTTCCTCACTAGAGGTCTTCAGGCAAAACCTGGATGAACATTTGTTGGGAATACTATAGAAAGAATTCTTGTGTGGTTATGGATTAGGTAAAATGGCTTCTGAGTTTGCCTCAAACTCTGAGATTCTGTGTTCTGCTAGATTCTAAAAATATAGTATAATATTGAATTTATCCCTATTTTTTCTAGGCAAATAGCAGATGCTAAGTAAACAGATATTGAACTGAGTCAAAGTAAGTAGATTTTAAAAGTTCTTTCAGAATTTTTCTATCTTACAGTGACATTTTATTTCATTTCCATAATAGTCTTAAGACATTTTTAGGCACTCTAATACTTATGTTAATATCCAATATATGCCTTAAAGCAAACTGACATAAATTTAGTTTCTTAAGGAACCTTGCAACTAACTAGTCCAATCCTCTCGTTTTAGAGATGAAGAAACTAAGGTTCAGAGGACTAATAGCAGTCAGGAATTGAACTGAGACCTTCTGCCTCCAAATCTGGCATTCTAATCACGGTACCATTCTGCTTTGTCATTTGTTTGGAGCCATTGTACCTAACTGTGAAAATGTCTTAAAATAACACCAAATGCGTGTACTGAGACTTTCCAATCAACTAAAATGTTTAAAAAAAAGAAAAGAAAGTTTTAAAGCATTTGGTAGCATACTTAGATATTTGTATTCACATGAGCAACTAGTAGTTAATATTTTCCTAAGATTGCTAAAGAGTATCTAAAGCTACCAGAAGTAGCAGTTAAGATAACAAAGAAATGTCTCACCAAAAATGGAGGTCCTGGCAGCTAAGTAGAGAAATGAACATAATACTGTAGTTTAGGAAAATTTGAGCTTAAAGAAAGGGTCATACACTACTGTGTGAAATATCAACTACCTCCCAAGGTAATTAAATTATGGTAAATGCAACTTTCCCCTGGAAATTCAACTGCTTCTCATTATAACTAACAGAAAAATTTCTTTTTGTTGATCTACATAGTAGAAAGGGTGCTAGACTTGCAGCTTAGAGATTTGAGTTTGAGTCCAGCCTCAGACACAAACTCTTTAATCAAGGCAAGTCACTTAAACTCTGAGATTCTCAGTTTCTTCATCTATAAAAAGATGATGATCTTTGCACTTCCTACAACTCAGCTATCATGGGGGAAAGCACTATATAAATGAGAGTTGTTATTATTATTATCATTTGTTCCAGAGCACATTTTGGACAATCTATTCTGGCTAAAATAAGTATGATGGTAAACTACACTGTTGTTCTACAGTTCTATAAATATAGGTTTACAGTGACCAAAGTTTGCATAAAGCATTTTTTAAATCACATGACTTTAGTGAAGTGGTTTTTTTTTTTAGTGGGGGTGAGATGATAGGTAGAAATTCAGTCTTTGTTAGTAGAATCAAGCACAAAGGGAATCTGTCTAAAAATAAGATCTTTTCGCTTAGTTAATACATACACATAGTATGTATGGATAGGTCACAATATCATAGATTTAGAAATGGAAGGGAACTTTGAGATCATCTAGTTCAACCTTTCCATTTTATAGATGAAGAAACTGAGGCACAGAGAGGTCAAGTGACTTACCCAAAATCACATAGGTAGTAAATGGCAAAGTCAGGATGTGACCTCAGGTCTTCTGATTCTAATTCACATACTTTTCCCATTGTCCTAAGTTTAAAAAGGAATGAAAAGAATAATAACACTTTGTTCTTATTTATCACTTCATAATTGACTTCTCCAACACTGCTCTGATTCACATAGAATGATCATCCAGTCCTAATCCCATAATTTCAAATCTCTATCCCATCTCTGTTCTGCACCCAAATCTCTCTATGTAATTCATTTCCTTTGTTTTATCTGTCTATCCGTCCCATTAGTCCTCTGGCACATTTTCTTTTTCTGCTCATTTTCAATAGTATAAGGCTGTGATTTTATTGGTGTAGGAAACTCTCTTCAATACAGGTCAGCACCTCTGAAACTTAAATTGGCTTAAATTAAGCATTAAGGTTAAATAACTTGCCCAGAGCCACTAAGACAGTAAGTAGTGTCAGAAATCTTTCTAGCTCCAAGGTAGACACTTGAACCTCAGTATACTCTTATAAACTCTATACTTTCTCATAATCATAATTTATTTACATTCTTAAAGCTAATTATTACATGAATTCTTAAGGTTCTTCACCAGATATCTGCAGCTCATTGTACTCTATATAACTTTTTAACATTGTATTTCCTTTTTTTGTTAGGGGCAGGGATAATCATCTTAATTGGAAAGTTTCTTATTTTTCAGTGTATTATTTTGAATTCACAAGGAAGGGTGTTGTGAGCACTACTGTGAAATAAGATTTTATATTGTGTCTTGGACACAGGAGGAAGCAAATGAGCCAATCAATGAACAAACATTCACTAAGTACTTACTATGTTTCAGACACTGCATTAAACATATACAGTAACAAAAATGAAAGGATATCTGCCTTTAAGGAGCTTAGTCTCTTAGGGGAGACAATGTATATGTGTACAAATCTACTGACTATATACATTGTATTCACAAACAAGATAGTTTGGGGAGGGTAGTGCACTAGCAGTTGTGGTGAGAGGTAGGAGGTGGGTATGGATGTCCAGGTAGAGTTTGATGAACAAGAAGTTTGAACTGAATCTTGAAGGAAATCAGAATATGCAAAAGTAGAAGTAGAAGTGGGAATTCCAGTCATGGGAGAGACACAATGAAAAAGCAGGAAATATCTACCAGTATTATGTGTAAGAAGGGACCAGGTTTTAAAGTTGTATTTAAACCTTGAGGGAGTTTTTGAGTAGTTTTGGGTGAGATGATCAAACCTGTCTCTTAGGTAAAATCAATTAGCAGCTAAGGGGAGGATAAATTGAAGAAGGGAAAGGCTTTGATGTAGGAACATCAAATAGTAGAATATAGAAATAATCTAGGCTGGATGTGATGGGGGCCTGAACTAGGGCAGTGACTACATGAGTGGAGAAAGGATGGGATGAATTTGAGATGTTCAAGTTAGAGAAGTTTTGTTAAAATAAGGGAAAAGAACAATTATTAATCTTTCAGAGTTGCAGTTTTTCAGTCAATATCACTACACTGATGGGACTTCTTTACTAGTATTCTGAGGTATTTTCAGACAGAACCAGTGACAGAATTTGGTATTGTTGACTATGCACAAGGTTTTGCTTTATTCAGTTACAGGAGGCAGAGATGAGAGCAAGAGAAAAAAATAAATGCTTGGGTTTTTTTTTAAAGTACTTATTGCTTTTCCTTTTGAAAACACTATAATAATCTTGACCATCTTGATTCTATTTCTCTAACTCAAGCATTTTGTCTTTGTATTCTTTTTGAGGCTGGATATAGGGTTCTCTCTTGAATTAAAGCATTCTTTTTTTTCCCCCTTGGGAAAGAGGGAAAGATTCCCTCTCTTCAGAACTGGAAGTGTTTTTGTTATCATCAGCAATTCTGGGATGATTCTGTAAAATGATTGCCGCCTTTCTTAATTGTGCCATTTAAAACTTTTACTTAGTCTACCTTCTAGATCATAAATTCAAAAAAATTATAGTTTGTTGTTCCTTACTCCGAATTTTCATTTTACTGGTATAAGTAGGTAGCTTTTGGTTTTAGATAACTGACTCAAAGGAGGTTTCTGTTTTATCCTATCTATAGAAACAAACAGCTGAGACTAAACTCCATGAAGAAGTTGCATCAGTGTGATGCAATGTATGAGTCAGGAGACCTGAGTCCTGATTTTTGTTCTGCCACAAACTTGCTGTGTAACCTCGAGTAAGTCACTTGACTTTTTTTGGACCTCTGTCTCCCTGTTTTTGAGTGGGTTAGATGTTGAGATGTCTTCCAGCTCTAAATATATGACTATATAATGTGTATAAAATGTTAACTCTGAGAATGAATTTTTCACTTTTAGCCAGCAATATTAGCATTACATAGATACAGCTTCAAGAGTGTCTGAGGAAACAAATTTTCCTTGGCTAGAGACTTTTAGAAGCCACAGACATTAAGAGAATTTAACTCTGCTAGAGAGTCTATCCTTGAAGCCACCATATCATAATATTGAAATCATCAGAAATGAAAGATTTGCTGAAAAAGAGAGAGGCATTTGAGAGAAACTCAGATGATGTGTCTCCTGAACTGCTAGGGGTCAGGAACATTTGACAGTCATGGGCAGGTTTATCCCTACAAGCGCTTTTCTTTTTCTTATTCTGTGTTTTCACTGAGCAGGCTTCTGATCTTAATTTGATTTCCTAAGAATGCTTCCCTACCAGGAAGAGAGATGTTTTATTGTAAATTATTAAATTAGCTTTCTGGTACAAATCAGTCTCCTGTGAGTTTGGATAGCATGAGCCAGTTTTTCCCAGAGTCTGATCACCCCTGGATAAATGTACCATGAAAGTTCCAGATGAGCAATGTTAATGAGACAAACAGTGGAATAAAGAGAGAAATTTGCAAGCTCTTTTCTAAATATCAACCTGTCTCCTGCTATATTCATGCATATTTCTGTCAATCTGATACATACTTTGATGCTTTCCTCTCTTTTAAATAGATTATAAGAATGTGACTTCACAATCAAATAGGAATACCTTTTATTTCTGAAAATCAGTATCATGTGCTAAAACACTGGTGTGGGAGTCAAGAAAACCTTGGATTTTAGTCCCATTGTGGCCACTAAACTGCTATGTGATCTTAGACAAGTCACTTAATCTCTCATGTTCTCCTTAAAATCATTGGTTTGGACTATCTGACCTCAAAATTGTAAGCTTCCATATTTCTATGACTCGAATCTAGGAACTGCTTTAATTTTTTTAAAACAACATACACTGTTGTATAACATTCTTACATTTCATATATGCTTTACATCAGAGGTTTCTTATTGTCTGAAGCAGCAGCTTATTCATTTTTGTATAATTTGCTTCCTATTCCCTTTTTTTCCCACATGTACAATTTTTTTACTTCTGCTTCATTCTAACCCACATCCCACTTTATATTTTGTTTGGTTTTAGCTACTTTGCTTAATTTTTATATTTTATTTCAGGATAAGTTTAGATTCTCAAGTATAAATTAGGAGAGGGATAGAGAGACTGAATGTGTGATTTCCTGAGTATAGGGAACTCCCAGAGAAGGAAACTTTTCTACCAATGCATGCCAGTGCCTTCTCTGCAACTTCTAGTGTTAGACAGTTGCCTAAAAGAGACTACTGAGAAACCTGCATGGGCTCACATAGTCTATGTCTGTTGTATCAAAGTCAGGATATGAAGTGAGGTCTTCTTAGCCTTGTGACCAGCTCTCAATCAATAATTACACTATTCTGCCTTTAGTAATATAAGCATTAGCACAGAAGTTTTAGGTTAGCTTTATTTTAGGAAGTGTAAACCAAAGGATGTATTCAAAATGGATCGATAACAGAATTTTAGAATTGTAATGGACCATACAGATCATTTATTCCTTCCTTCCTCATTTAATAGATGAATAAAGAGGTCTAAATTGATTGGACCTCATAAGAGCTGGCATATGAACCCAAACCTTTTGTCTACAAACTCCAGATTCTTCCAATTTTTTTCAATAACTTGACGTATTTGTGATCAGATCAATGTGGACATTCTCTCCAGTAGTAAATATTGAGGTTGATCTTCATCTTCTTTTCTTGTGTAACTCTTGTTCATTTTCTTTCCGAAATCCTCCATGAAGGATATATTAAACATTTTAGGATGCTTTCTTTAAGTCAGTTAATAAAATATGAGTACCAATCTGTTTTTTTTAACTCTTACCTTTCTTAACATCAATACTGTGTTTTGGTTTTAAGGCAGAAGAGCAGTAAGGGTTAGGCAGTGGAGATTGAATGATTTTCCAAGGGTCACACAGATGGGAAGTGTCTAAATTCAGATTTGAACCCAAGACCTCCCATCTCTGGGCTTGACTGTCAGTCCACTGAGCCATCAAGCTGTCCTTGCCAGTCTATTTCTTAATTCTCTCTCTACTGGCCTACCTCATTTTTTCATTATACATGTCTTTGATGATACCTTTAAGGCCTTCTCTTATGCAAAGCTTTTCATTGGTAATATCCTTCCATATATTTATATTTGCTATATACCATGATATTGTTCTTTGAGTAATCTTCAATTTTGGTTTTTCAAAGATGATAGTGTTCTATGATTCACAACTGTATAGAATCACTAGAAGAACACTGGTATTTAAAAAGATGGTTTTTTTGTTTTAAGGAGAAGCTTGGAGTCACCAAAAGCACTAGACAATTTTTCAAATGAAATCTACCTCATTCTCTTCTTCTGTTAAATTCTGAGCCCAGTTTTTCACCTATCTGAAGGGTTTGTCCAGTTGTTCAATATGTTGTTGTTCAGTTTTCTCTGACTCTTTGCAATCCCATGGACCATACTATCCACAGGGTTTTCTTGAGAAAGATACTGTAGTAGTTTGCCATTTCTTTCTCTATTGGATTGAAGTAAAAAGGATCAAGCAACTTGCCCTGGGTCACACTGACAATAAGTGCCTGAGGCCGGATTTGAATTCAGATCTTCCTGACACCAGACTCAGCACTCTACCCACTGAGCCATCTACTTCTCTCACTGATGGTCCAATTCTAAAATCTAGGTGTATATTATAAATCATTGGCCTACCGATGGAAGGACCTGAGGCTATTATCAAATCCAACCACTTTATTTTAAAGATAAAGAAACTGAGGCCTAAAAAGGCTCAGAAACTTATCCAAGTTCACACAGATAATATGCATAGAGGCAGGATTTGAACCCAGTCCTTCTGATTTCAAAGCCACTCTTCTTTCCATTATATCATGCTGACAATAGGCATTCATTATCCATTTAGCTTTTTCTGTGCACATAGTTAGATGTTCTGCTTTAGACACAACACACATGGGCTATGTGATTCCTTGCAAGTCATTAAACTTCTCAGTAATCTCTCTTTTAAGCAACTAAGAATAGAAGTTGTAGAGAAAGTACTGCTCCATATTGGTAGATGGAGGTTCCTTTCCTGGGAGTTCTCTGTACCTATAAAATTATACATTCAGGCCCTCTCTCCCAATACTCCTAATGTTCTCTAAATTTTCTATGTAATAACTATCGCTCTTAATTTAGGAGATGTACCTTAGTTTAACTAAATTAAATTCAACAATGACTTGTTTAATACCTTCTACATACAAGATACTACCCTTGGTAGATGGATTCAATGACGAAAATGAAAAATAACCCCTGTGCTAAAGAATTTTTTATTCTGCTACAGATGCAACATGTTAACAAATGCTTATTTTTTTAATAAGAGAATATTAGAGAAAAAATTGGTCAACACTAGATTACTGCCATCAGTACAATGCTATTTATAAACAGGAGCATTCGGTGGACATACCACCTATAGTGCTCCTGTTCGACTAATATTCTGCACTGGGTGTCTTAAATGACAGTGGTATATACTTTTACATGTATGAAATATATATGCATGGCAAGCATGTTTCATCATAGGCTTTTCTTGATATTGACCAGTTGATCAGCAAGTATCTATTTAAGTGCTTACTGTGTTCCTGGCACTATACTGGTTGCTAGGTCCACAAAGAATATCCTTGAGAATCTTACATTCTAGGGAAAAAAATGTGAACATATATAAATATATACCTAATAAATACAAGGTAACTTGTAGGCAGGGTAGGGGGAGAGATTAATAGGGAAGATCAAGAAAGGCTTCATTGTGTTTGAACTAACTTTGAAAGAAACTAGAAACAAAGTGAGGAAAGAGTAAGTTTCCTACATGGGGGAAAGCCTATGAAAGTTATTTATGAGGATCAGAAGAAATTCAATTTTGAAGATGTAGTGTGTGAAGGAGAGTACTATATAAAATGGAAAAGTAAGTAGAGATCAAGTTATGATAGGTTTTAAAAGCCACCTAGAGAGTGGATATCCTATTAGTAATATACACTATAATTTAGAAAGGGGAATGACACAGTATCAGACTGATACTTTAGGAATATCACTTTGGCAGGTTTAAGAATAATTATGTTGAAGAAATTAAAGCAAGAAAGCTAAAGAGAAACCTTTTTTTCTGGTTTTTTGTGGGTGTTTTTTCTATTTCAAATACTGAAAAGTTCCCTAGGCTCTTTGAGGGTCCCCCAAATTTCTGCCTCCCCCCCAAACTCATAGCCCCAATTCCCATGGTAGTTCTACTTCAAAGGGCAGCAATTCTTAAAGACATTTTGGTATATTAGAGTTATGATTCCCAGCCTGCTTTACAGAAAGAAAAAGGACCTGAAAATGAGGATGGTAACCTTGTGAGCCTGGGAGAAGGGAACAAATCAAGAGATGTTGTGGAAGTTGATTAAAAGGGCACTGAATGTGGCTAAATGAGAAGAAATGTGGGCTCCAGCCAATGGAGAATGATCTGAGCAGGGCTGGACAGAATGGGTTGCTGTCCCAGGTCTGGATGGGAATAGAACATGATGGGGATGGGTCCCATTCTGGTGGTTGTGGCCATAACTGTGACTCTTGACTATGACTATAATTGTGACTATAAGTGAATAGATATTCATATGTTGGTCAGAAATAAAACATATCTTTATGAATTTTACCACTCTTTGGGTTTGGTGTTGTGCTTGCACTGAAAAAAGTATTTCCAGAGAGGAAATCTGGAATACTATCTTTATTACCCTACATGAGACAACTTTGCCCACCCCTAAAAATAGCATGCAGGATTTTAAGATTCTTCATCCAGCCCTCAAGAACCAGTTGACTGTTGTTTTTTGAAGATCTGGGTAAAGATTTAGAAGAAGATGAATTTAAGATGAGAGTGGCCACCTACTTAGACCTACTCCAGCAAAAAAACAAAACAAAAAAAACCCTGAAAATTCATACTGGATCAAGCAATTCAGGGATAAACTACAGTCAATGATTTCTTCCACCTCAGAACTATTCAGTGAACCACCTAGAAGCCCACAAGTAGTAGGAAAGAGCACTGCTAACAAAGTTGGCATAAACCCAGGCAAATATGCCTGCAAATCTCCCAGCATGACCAGAATTGACCAAAAGCATATGAAGCCTGCAAGTTTTAGCCTCTGGAGGCAGCAAGATCTGAGATTCCACCAAGAAATCCCAGCACCTAGAAAGTGTTGGGAAGCATCAATGGCCAGCATGATTCAGAAGTTCTCAAAACACTAATGCCAGGCCTGGGACTCTAAAGCCGCTAATACACTGTCCTCAGACTCCAAAGAGGCCCCTAAATATTCTGAACCTCAGGTTTTTGTGCAAGGTCTACTACCTTGAACAACCTTATCCAAGGAGTAGGAGAGGTAAGCCTAGGACCTAGGGGGAGCAAGGGTGAATCCATGCAGGACTGATTACACCTTCCAAATAGGAAGTAGAGAGGCAAAGCCTGGCCCTGGTACAAAGCCCCAATTCAGTAGTTAGAGCTGAAGAAATGAGTAAACCAAACAATATACTGAGCAGTATTTTTTTTTAAATTACTATAGATCTTAAGATGCACAAAAATCCAGCTTAAAAAGAGAAAGTAACTACACAACAATTACAGAAATTCAAAAGAAAAAATGGATTTCTTTCCAATTGTTTAGTCCAAAGGACTACATGAATATCTAGAATAAATGAAGCAAGGTATTAAAAAAATGAAATAAAAACTCTAGAGGAAAGTGTTGGTAGGAAAATAAAGTAGCTTAGAAAAGAAAATGGTAAACCATAACAATCCTCTGATTACACTAGACCAAACAGAAATTAATGACCTTACAGAGCAGTAAGAAATATTAGAAGGGGGGCAGCTGGGTAGCTCAGTGGATTGAGTCAGGCCTAGAGACGGGAGGTCCTAGGTTCAAATCCGGCCTCAGACATTTCCCAGCTGTGTGACCCTGGGCAAGTCACTTGACCCCCATTGCCCACCCTTACCACTCTTCCACCTATGAGCCAATACACAGAAGTTAAGGGTTTAAGGGGAAAAAAAAGAAATATTAAAAAGAAATCCAAAGACTGAAAAGAAAGGAAGAAAATATTAAACTAGCTGATTAAAAACAAACAAACAAATCTGATCTGTAAAATAGTTCCAAAAGAGATAATTAAAGAATCAATGTACTCCCTGAAAACCATAATAATAATAAAGCTTAATTTATACTATTTCAGAAAATAAGTGAAAACTTCAGATATATTAGAAGAGGGTAAAGTGAAAGTAGAGAGAATCCACTGATCATGCCTTGAAAGGAACCCCGAAAGAAAAATTTCCTGGAATGTCATAGACAAAATTCTGAGCTCTCATTTTTTTAAAGTTTATTTATTTATTTGTTTATTTAATTTAGAATGTTTTTGCATTGTTACATGAATCATATTTTTCCCTTCCCTCCTCCCACCCCCTCCTGTAGCCAATGAGCAATTCCACTGGGTTTTACATTGATCAAGACCCATTTCTATATTATTAGTATTTGCACTAGGGTGATTGTTTAGTCTGCATCTCCAGTCATATCTCCATTGAACCATGTGATCAAGCAGTTGTTTTTCTTCTGTATTTCTACTCCCACAATTTTTTCTCTAGATGTGGATAGTGTTCTTTCTTATAAGTCCTTCAGAATTGTCCTGAATCATTGCATTTCTGCTAGTAGAGAAGTCTATTACATTCATTTGTACACAGAATGGATGTGGATAGTGTTCTTTCTCATAAGTCCTTCAGAATTGTCCTGGATCATTGCATTCCTGCTAGTAGAGAAGTCTATTATATTCAGTTGTGCACAGTGTATCTGTCTCTGTGTATAATGTTCTCCTGAGTCTACTCCTTTCACTCTGCATCAATTCCTGGAGGTCTCCAGTAGCTCTCATGTTAAAGGGAAAAAAAGAACAGTCACAATCGTACAAGATTTGCAGTTTTTAATATAATTGAGAGGTGATAAATGAGACGTAATATAATTATACAAGAAAACAAAAAGAATAGGATTACAACCAAATATAAATTCCCCATTGCAGAGTGGGGTATTATTTTATGGGGCTTGGAGGGGTGGAATTTAATGGGATAGAGAACTTTCAGACTTTACAATGTAAAGATGAAGTGAGTAAGAATGATAAAATGCAAAACTCAAGAGACAAAAGAAACTTAGAAAGATAAATTCATTTGAGCAATTGGAAGAGGCTATAGGATGATATAGTGCTAATGTTCTAGTTGGGGAGAAGGTGTCCCTTGAAAACCTCAATGTCATTGAAGGGTATCAGGAGAGTTAAATACCTGGGACTAGCTTGTTTCCCCCCATCCCCACCCCATGAGTTTGAAGAGCTAGAAGAGAAGGTAGTAGAACAAGTATTGAAGAAATCAGCAAGAAACAGGAGATAGAACTTGTTTTTTCTCTTACTTGGGGTATATAACAAGAATACACAAACATGGAGAAAAGGATGGGTTAGCAGGCATTGAATGAACACTTATCTGAAGTTGGTAAAGGAGGGGTAAATAACAGTACATGAACAGTTGTACACAGTTTTGTGTGGAGATATATCAAACTCATCAGTTAGTTGAATATGTTAGAAAGGGGAGGTCATAAGGGAGAATTACACTGGAGAGGGAAGAACCATATACAAAGTGGTCTTCTTGATGCTGGTGGGAGAAGTTTAAAAGCAAAAGAAAAGAAATGAGATAAGCATATAAAGGAGCAAATGACTGAACCAATGGTGGCATATTAATGGGATGGAATATCATTGTGCCATAAGAAATTTAAAAGATTCTTTCTTTCTTTCTTTCTTTCTTTCTTTCTTTCTTTCTTTCTTTCTTTCTTTCTTTCTTTCTTTCTTTCTTTCTTTCTTCCTTCCTTCCTTCCTTCCTTCCTTCCTTCCTTCCTTCCTTCCTTCCTTCCTTTCTTTCTTTCTTTCTTTCTTTCTTTCTTTCTTTCTTTCTTTCTTTCTTTCTTTTTAAACCCTTACCTTCCGTCTTGTGTGTATTGGCTCCAAGGCAGAAGAGTGGTAAGGGCTAGGCAATGGGGGTCAAGTGACTTGCCCAGGGTCACACAGCTAGGAAGTGTCTGAAGCCAGATTTGAATCTAGGACCTCCTGTCTCTAGGTCTGGCTCTCAATCTACTGAGCCCCCTAAAAGGTTATTTCAGAGAAGAAATGAGCAATTAAGTAAGATGTCAATATATACAATGACAGCAGTACTGTAAAGACAAATAACTCCCAAAGATTTAAAGTACTCTAATCAGTGACTAATCATTTCTCCAGAGAGCCAATGCCAAAGCATGTTACCCATCTTCTAAGAAAGGAGATTATCTGTTAAAGATTTTTCCCTTTTGTTTTTAATTGGAGTTTGTGGAAAGGGGAAATGTAGTAATGGCGGAGCCCCTAGCCCAGACAGTCATTGAAACTGTCAAAATGCATAGAAGAGAACAGAAGAAAGTTCAGAAGGAAGTGCAGACAAATAAGATAGTTCGACTATGATTTGTGGCTTTTATTATATACTTTTTTTTTAAAATGAGCAGTATGAAATGGAAACTCATGGTTTCCTATATAATTCTCTTTTTGCATTTTACTGTGTTTATGGAAATGATGTTTTGAGTTATGAATTTAAAAAATAAAAAAGCATTATACAAAATTATCTCTGTGTTACATCTTTCAAGGAATCTTGTATAATCTTAACATATGCATGAGAGGTAATGTTGGGAGAGGTGATATTTTTCTCTACCATATAAAATGCTTTTTAATACTTAGCAAATAAGCACAGTGGGATCTTGTATTCTTAGAACCTTTCAATCAATTGCGTGTCTGTAAAGATATGTTGTGCTAAATAATATAACTTACAGTACCCTTCCTGTTCCCTTCGTATACATTTATCAGTGATGCCCTTGATACATGTGTGGATTATTCTTAAGGTTTTTTGTTTGTTTGTCGAGACATGATGGTGGACATAAGGGTTGGTAGCAACATATTTTTAATTGCCCTTTTTGGTAGTAATAATGTCTGTCATTTTTTCCAAGCATCTGATATCTTCCCTCCCTTTCAGACATCTTGAGAATCAATCCTTCAATTATGTTGACTCTTAATACAGACCACTTTTGTGTACATGGGATCATTTCAAGCTACTATTCTCATCTTTGTTTTCTATATTGCCATTTCTTCATGCAACGTATCAGAAACTGTGTTGTTGGATGGCTCTACTGTCATTAATGGAGAAAAAATAATTTATCATAGAAATTTTGATAGATCTCTACATTTTGTCTTTTTTCCCTCCTAGGTTTAGTCTTAAAAATTCTTGTGATGATCTGACTTATTTGAGTCTTTTGTCAAGCTTTGTTTTTTTCTCTACCCCTTCTTACTGTTTTATAAAGCATAATGCTTATATACCATCTTTCCATAAAATTTTATAAATTACTTTATATTTGTCTAGGCATGATTCTGTTTCTCACTATCCAACAATAAAAGAGAAAGAAATTGTTCTCAGCTTCCTGTAGAATAAAGCTTATTCTCTCAGCCCTGTCACTCAAGGCTTTCTTTTGTTTGGTCCTACTTTTTCTATCTGCCCTTAATTATCACTGCTCTCTGCAATGAATTCTTCCGGTAAAGCTGGTCTCTTCACACTTCTCCACACACCATACAAATACCTATCTTTATAAATCTTTGTTTATGCCATTAGCCTTGCCTAAAATCTTTCTCTGCCTATTGAGCTTTAGTACTTCCAGCCAGAAAATATTTCCCTGAATATTATTGATTCACATTTCTCTTTGCCCTCTTTCACATCTATATTATTCACCGCCTGTATCATTAGTTTGTGCATTCTATATATTTCCTTGCACTGTTATTTTTTCCTGTACATGACTCATCTTTCTAATTGTAAGTTCTATGAGTTCTTATGTTTTTTAATTTCTCTTAGCTCCTAGTACACACTCTGTTCAGTATATAGTAGGGACTCAATAAATGCATATTGATCATAGATTTGGAGCTAGAAAAAACCTTACAAGACATCTAATCCAATCCCTTTAATCCAATCCCTTCAATCTGAAAGTGAGAAAATGCAGGTAGGAAGTACAAAAGCAAATCTACCATAGGTCATCCAGGTAGAAAGTAGCCAAACTAGACTTTGCACAGTATTTAAAACAATAAAGTGAGATTGGGGCAAAAAAATAAGAAAATATAAAAAAAGTAAGGAAGTACTGTATTCTATCATCTATAAATGTTTTAATATTTTTTGTTACATATTTGACCATTTTCAAGTCTTTTAACCACACCCTTCATTTCCTTTCCCCAAATTCCCTCACTGTTTTATAGTGTTTATATCCTGGATTTTACAGGAAAGAGAAAATAAAACTGGATGGCTTTGAGATGCTTATTTCCAGGCTAGTTGAAAAGATATGAAAAATGAAAGAAATAATTTGAGAATAATAGAAGGGAGTATATAGAATAGAAAATATGTTCTAAAAAAATCAGCATGATTTTACTATGTTAAAGTTGCCACTGAAAAATAAGTATGGCGTTCGTAAAGGAATAATTCATGAGTAAGCTTAATTTTTGGAATATTTCAGTACTTTTAAGCATTTCAGGATCTTGTTTATATATCAGTAGAGATCTTACCATTTGTCATCTTATCCAAACAAGATGGTCCTGACATCTTCTATGTAACAACTATATCTGTGAGATCTTTCTGTTTTAATTGGATAAAATAATACTCTTTGAGTATTTATTAATATTTTCTTAACCTATGCATGCTTTTATTTGAATTATGTAGAATAGATATATTTTGCATATTGATATTTCATAATATCCCTTTAAATTTTGTTGTGTCTGAATATCAAGATTTAGATATACCAATATAGATACATAATCTGATCTTTGGTTTTGGATGCTGAACTCTCCTTGGCTGAGCCTCCATGACTTTGCAAACTGAATCCTTGGATGAGCTACAAAAAGCAAAAAAAAAAAAAAGAAAGAAACATACTCCCTTGTTGTTGTTGTTTGTACTGTATGGACACTATTGTCTTATTCTTTTGTTATTCTATATGCTTCTGGCATAATTATTTGCACAGGCATAGGTAATGAACTTCTGATTTCATTGGTATAGGAAACTTTCACCCAAATAAGCTTCCTTTCCCAATGCAGAGTGGTACCTTCTCTGCAATTTATTATAATATAGTTGCCTATTTAATACCATGAAAAGTTACTTGCTCAGGCTTACACAGTCAATAGCTATCAGAAGTGTAACTTGAACTCCCGGCTTCCTGACTCCAAAGTCAGTTCTCTCTCTACTATTCGACACTGACTCTTCCATTTGAAGAGTCCACTATTCCATTTGAATACAAATTAACATTGAGTGTACAATTCTGACCTCTATCTCTAAAAATCCTTAAGATATGGATTAGGGTGTTTTTATGACTTCCTGTTGACTGAGTGTTATGTGTAATTTTCAGAGCTGATGGGGTATGCTTGAGGTCATACATACTTTATACATAAATGGATAATAATTGTGTAACTTTTTAAAGGACAAAATACTTTGAACTCTGTGCATGCTGACTAGCTCAATCCAATATATCTGAATGCCTTACCTGAAAGGCATATGAATAGCTCTTTCTACAGTATGGATTGTTGGCTTTTGTGATACTAATCTGATTTCATAGACAGATTTTAAACATAATTGATTAAAATCCTAGTGGAGACCATCCCAGTAATGACTCTTGATAGCAATATCAGTTTATCACAAGCTCTATGAGGTCAATAAGTCAGTCAGTAAACATTTATTTAGTGCCTTCTGTGTGCCCACATTGTGCTAAGCATAGATGATAAATGACATACAAAAGAAAGCTGAAAAGGGGAGGTGTGAGAGAGAGAAGAGACAACTTGATAGCAAGAGATCACTACAGGGAAGAACAAAGGAATACATTCGGTTGGGAAATAAAGATATGCCTGCTCAGGGCATCCCCTTAAATGGAGGTTTTACTGGAAAGCCTGCAAAGATGGGTTTACTAATGGTTCACTTGTCATTTCAAAGTAAGTTTTAAGTTCAGAGAAGCTCATCACCAGGTTGCTATAGGGTGATGAAGTTTTTGTCCATTGCAATTCTTGAAGACAATCTACTTAGTTATTGGTGGTTTAATGATCTGTACTGGTGGGGAGAGTGTGTTCACACCGACAAAATTACATCTACTTAACATGCTGATGTATTTAAATATTTACAGAACACTTTGCCTCATCCCACCCAACCAAATAAATCTATAAGGTAAACAATGCAAGTGTTATTTGTCCCATACTTCAAATGAAGAAACTGAGAGGAGTTTAAATGACTTCTCCAAGGCCACAGAGCTAGCAAGGAGAGGAACATGAATTTGAATCCAGGTCCTCTGACTCCAAATCTAAGTGACATACTTTTTTTGATACCAAAATTAAAATCCTTATTAAAAGTTTATGAAAATTAAGACAATAACAAAGATCAGTTTTCTGTTATTTGTAATTCATTTATACATAATGTTGAGATACATAGTATTTTTACCCCTCATGTCTTTTTCTTATCTATATTATCAATTTGAATAGTGAAATATGTTAAAGGAATTTTTATTTAACAATTTTAGTATGCATTTTAAATATATAACTTATATTTTAGGTGTGCTTTTATTAGTGACCACAAAACATAAAATATTTATGTTTTCCTTGAAGATATGGGGAATTGTAGTAAATGTATTTAATTGCTTCTACTGTAGATATAGTACTAAAATATATTCAAACCTACTTTAAAAATTCTTTAGTGGATTTATTGAATTGATTTTTTGACTTTTAGCTAAAAATTAATTCTGAACTTTTGATTGCATCAATCATTAATTGATGTCTATACATATCTATCAAACAGGGGAAAAAAGGAAAAACATCTCCAATTTATCTTGTATATGTCTTCTTCATTCATAGTTGTTTGAAAATTGTCTCCCCTTTAGACTATAAGCTTTTTAAGGGTAAGAAATTGTTTTAGTCTTTCTTTGGCTCTATCTTGGTGACTAGAAGAATAGTGGTGCCATCAACAGAAATAGGAAAAAAAAATGAATTCTGTTTTGGACTTCTTGAGTTTGAGACACTTATGAGATATCTACATGGAGATATCTAAAAGACTATTGTATATGTGGGTTTGTAGCTCAGGAGAGAGATGAATGCAGAATGTGTTGATTTAAGAATCATCTGCCTAGAAATGACAATGAATCCATGGGAACTGATGAGATTAGTAATTAAGTGGCACAGTAGATAGAATGTTTTACCTGGAGTCATGAAGACTTACATTCTGATCACACCTCCAATACTTACTAGATGTGGACCCCCTGAGCTAGTCAATTAACTTCTGTTTACCTCAATTTCCTCACAATAAAATCATAACAGTACCTACCTCCCAGGATTAGGGTGAAGAACAAATGAGATAATAATTGTAAAGCATTTAGCACAGTGCCTGGTACATAGGAAGCACTGTATAAATGTTAGTTCAAGTGAAAGTGTGTAGAGAGAGAAGCAAAGAGGGCCCAGGGCTGAATCTCTATGTACAGCCATACACAGTGGATAGGACATAGATAATGATTCTAAAGGAATCTCAGAAGGTTTTGTGAGACAGATTAGAGCAGAACCATGGTAGAGTAGTGTCAGAAAATGCAGATAGAAGGGAATATTCAAAAGGAGGGGATCATTATCAGTCAAATATTTCAAGTAAGTCAAGAAGAATGAGGATTAAAAAAGGATTTATATAATATATACTATAATAATAATAATAAAGATATACTGTAATAGCAATGGCTAACATTAATAGAGTGCTTTATGATTTACAAAAATCTTTATATATATATTATCTTATTTGATTCCCTAAACTTTGTTAGAGTGATTGCCTCAAATTGTTAGATTTGCAGACAAGGAAATTAAGAGTGAGAGAAGTTAAGTGACTCACCCAGGGCCCAATATAAAAGAGTTGACAAAAGACTCTAGGCCAGGTAATTAACTCAATGGGAAAAGAGGGATAATGAACTAAGGACTAATAGCTACTAGCATCTAAATAGGGTGATGAATTTGGATAGAGTCAACATCGAAGAAGTTATTGCATGATGGTAGCAGTGGGAGGGTCTATATATGGCATTGAGGGGCAAGAGTACTGACTCCTCCTTCCCTGGCCCAATGTGTTGAAAACCAGGAAGAAAGTACTAGAGAGAGCAGCCACAGATGGAGTAGTCACTTGCTACTCCAGTGTGGCCCTCAAAGCTGTATTCAGAAACATAAGGGGCTTACCATTCCCCACCCCTCCACCACCACCACTAACTACCAACCATTACTGATAAGGTAGACTAGCCAGCCAGGTTAAATAACAAGACATCATGAGGTAAACACCAAAGGTGTCCTATGCCACCCTCAGATGCTGGTGGAGATATCCCAGAACCTAGAACTGAAGAATCCCAGGAATTGTAAAACCCTCCCACCCCAAACCACTTACCATTCTTACCCTCAACCCTAGTAGAGAAGGGACCTGCCATCCCCCAAAGCACCAACATTAACCACCAATCAACTCTCATCTTTGGACAAGTAATTATATCTAAGAGTCCCAAAGAAAACAGCACCTTCAGAGTACCAGCACTGTTATCAGCCCAGCAACTGAAGCAATTGTTTAAGGGAGCACCCCTGTAGAGATCTAACCCAACAACAGGTTCTGCAGCCATTACCTCTCCAGTAGACACAACTACTCTTGACCTAAAAAAGGAAATTTTGCCACCAAAATCCTAATACTTTAAAATTATTCAACATCAGAAATAGATATGGCTTTATCAGTGGAAATGCCTGCTTTGTCACTTTACCCTAAGTACCACTGACTCTTTCATTCTGACTTGTAGCTGAAACCTCCTATGTGTTGTCTCCCCTTATTAGAATGTTACCTCTTTGAGGAAAGATGCTATCTTTTCTATTTATACCCCACCCCATCCATTCATTCATGCAGTTAATTTGTACTTCTTGTTATTCTTTATTTTCCATGGTTACCTGATTCATGATTTTTCCCATCCCCTTTCCCTTTTCCCTTAGGGCTGAAAGCAATTCCACTAAATTATACATGTATCATTGTTCAAAACATATTTCCAAGTTATTCATATTTGCAACAGAGTGATCTTTTAACATCAAAACCCTAGTCATATCCCCCATCAAACTATGTGATAGATCATATGTTTTTCTTCTGCGTTTCTGCTCCCACAGTTCTTTCTCTGGATGTGGGTAGTGTTCTTTCTCATAAGTTTCTCTCAATTGTCCTGGGTAATTGCATTGTTGCTAGTGGAAAAGTCTATTACATTTGACTATGACAGTGATGAGCAAACTTTTTAAAGATGAGGACAAAGGAAAGGACATGCTTATCTGTCAGTCTGTTTCTAAGGCAACTCTTTCAAAATTTCATTGAATTGTATCCTACTCATTGTATTCATCAAATTAGGAATAATGTTGCAGGGAAGATAGAACATTTCAGCCCCGCCCCCCATCTGGCCCACAGGCTGTATTTTGCCCATTACTGGACTATGCCATAATGAATCAGTCTGTGTACATTGTTCTCCTGGTTCTGCTCCTTTCATTCTGTATCAATACCTGGAGGTCTTCACATGGAATTCCTCCAGTTCATCATTCCTTTCAGTACAGTAGTATTCCATCACTGTCAGATACCACAGTTTAGCCATTCCCCAATTGATGGACACCCCCTCATTTTTCCAATTTTTTGCCACCACTTCTTGTTATTCTTCACACAAGATACTCCATTTCTCAACTTAACATCTTTGCACTGGCTATCCTTAGACCTGGTATCTACTCCCACCTATGCCTCAAAGAATCCTGTTTCCTTCAAAACACTTCAAGTGCCACTTTCTCTTCAAAACTTTTTCTGATCTCCCAGAGCTGATTATACCCATAATCTTATAATTATTCTGTATGTTTCCTACATACTTATTTATGTACTTTTCTCCCTTGATAGAATTTAAACTCCTTGAGAGCAGGGACTGTTTTATTTTTGTCTTTGTATCCCCAAGTACTTAGAACAATAATTGAAATGTAGTAGGCACTTAAAGACCTGATTGATTGTTTGCTCTTTGATGGTCTCTTGTGAGACTCTTCCCTTGTTGCTAATAATAACAGTATCTTTTGTGGCCACTGGGGACCTTCCTTGTTAGCACTGCAGGCATGTTGTAACTATCCCCAGTCCTTTCCCTGAGTAGCTGTGGTACACGGTTGGTTTCTAATAAACAGTGACAATGAGGAAATGTTCTTTTGTGGTCAGTGTACTGAGATCAGGAGGTAGTTTTGTGTTTTTTTTCAGTGGTACTGAAGACTTTCAATATTACTTTCAACAAATCATTTCTTCTCTTTGAGCTTGTCCTCGTTCTGTAGGGAGAAGACTATTTTATCACCTGATTCCTCATATGGACAAGGTGGGAAGTAATAAGAGAATATCTTTGAAGTATTTAGCATCCTGAGAAAGGAAAGCATGAAATGGAGGTTGAAGGGACTTAGAATCATATCATTTGAGTCCCTAGAAAGATGATGAAGTGGTATTCTCTTATCTCATAGAGTCATAGATTTTGAACTTGAAGGAAGATTTATAAAATATCCATTTCACAAAGAAATGATGTGACTTGCCTAAAGTCATTCAGGTAGTAGAAAATATAAGACCAGGATTCAAACCCAACTCTTCTTACTCTAATCCCTTATCCTTTTTATTACATTACACTAATTATCTATATTTTTATAACATAGTACAGATGAACTCACATGTAATCTCAATATATGGACAATAGGTAGATGTAGGTATATAGATGACATAATGATAATAAGATAAGGGGTACTTGAGATCATTTCTCTTTTAAAAAAAAATCCTTACCTTCCATCTTAGAATCAATACTAAGTTATCTGTTCCAAAGCAGAAGAGTGGGCAAGGTTAGGGAATCAGGAATAAGAGACTTGCCAAAAGTCACATAGCTAATAAGTATTTGAGGCCAGATTTGAACTTAGAACCTCCTGTCTCCAGACCTGGTTCTCTATCCCCTCAGCCATCTACCTGCCCCTGAGAGTATTCCTTTTATAAGTCCTTACCCACTTGTAAGTCGGAGGGAAATAGGTAGACCAGTGGGAAATGTAAATGTATACCAATAAAGGACCCCCTTTCCCAAGTTTTGTTTGGCTCCCTAAATTTATTCTACTCTGCCCATAGTGTACCTAGGATTCACATTAGGTTATTAGGTCCTCTTCCCCATGCTTTCCCCCTCCCCCATTGGCTCCTGGTAAACTGGCTAAGGAATACTATCACAGGACCATGCTAAAATGTTTTGATTCCTAAACAGATCCTCTTATTGAATATTTTCTCTTGCTTCCTACCTAGACTCACCCATTGTCCTAAATTTCTATTGGCATCGCTAATATTGACCATACACCAAAGATAATCAACTTTTTATTTTCTTTTTTAAAATGGGGGGAAATGGTTGCAGCTAGGTAGCTCAGTGGATTGAGAACCAGGCTTAAGAGACATGAGATACTAGGTTCAAATATGGCCTCAGACACTTCCTAGCTATGTGACTCTAGGCAAGTCACTTAACCCCCATTGTCTAGCCCTTACCACTCTTCTGCCTTTGGCTCCAAGGCAGAAGGTAAGGGTTTAAAAAAACGGGGGGGTGGGGGATGAATGGTAGCAATGAGAGAACTAAGACCAAAGGGGAGGGTTGTGAATTCATGGCCTCATACAGTCAGTGCTGAGTACTTTTAAGATCCAATAACTCCTTTATTCTCCTTTGCTTGGAAGGAAAGGAGTAGTAGATAGATGCAAATGTCAGGGGAGAGGGTGGGGACAGTTATTTGCATTTTGCTCTCATTCTCTACCATAGGATTCAGAGAGATATCAGTAATAATCATTCTCAATTCATAGCAGTTTTTCTTTTTGGGTCTTGCCTCAGCCTGATCACCATAACAGACATCCCCATCCCTTTGCTTGCAACAGCAGCATCAGCAAGATCATAGTCTCTCAGGAGAGATAATTGGGGAGCAAACCATTAGGAGGAGACATTACTACATCATCCCAGGATGGAGGAGTGAAGATCATATTCTGCACTCTCAACTTGGTTATTTCCTTCCAGAATTGTTCTCCCAGAAATCCTAGTTCTAAAACATCAGTTGTAGATGAAATTCTGGGGTTGTGTTTCTATAGCAACATAGGTTACATTTTTATTCACTGATTCAGTTTTTGTTGAAAAATAGATTGGCCTATGATTGTACTTCAAATAACAAAAAGAAGCAAGCAGTCTGCCAATCCAATCAAGAAAAAACATATTCTAATATATTCTTGCTTATATTTCAAAAACTTAAAACATAATTCATTTAATTAAATGATAAAAAAAGTGTTTACCTGTTGAGTATTTGTTTTAATTTGATTTTTTTAAATAAGCTTATTCATCAAGATAAAATTTTAGCATATAAGGAATAAAAAAGAATATTGCATTTATAACTATGAACTTTTGTACTTAAAGTTTATATTAAGTGGTAATATTTTCCCTATTTGTAGACTTTTCTGACATTATCTTTGCTTTCTTTTTTAAAACCCTTACCTACTGTCTTAAAATCAATACTGTGTATAGGTTCCAAGGCAGAAGAGTGGTAAGGGCTAGGCAATATGGGTTAAGTGACTTGCTCAGGATCACACAGCTAGGAAGTGTCTGAGGCCAGATTTGAACCCAGGAACTTCTCTCTAGGCCTGGCTCTCAATCCACTGAGTCAAACCTGGCTGCCCTCTATTTCTGCTTTTTTTTTTTGGCTTTTGTACATTTTTAATATTTTATTGATGCCTTTTTTTTCCCTTGCATCTCTGTTATCACTCACTAACTCTTTTCATCCTTCATCTCAAATAAAATGCCTCCTTTGGTAATGAATTAGTATAGTCAAGCAAAACAAATCAACTTACTGATCCTGTCTGAAAATGTATATTTCATTTTGTACCCCTATTTGATCACCTTTTTGCTAAGAGATAGAAGGCATGCTTCATCATTAGTCTTCTAAAGTGATCATTATTAAGTGACTTGTCTAGAATCACAGAGCCAGTATCTGTCAGAGGCAGAATTTATATCTAGGTTTTTTTGGCATTTAGGTGAGCTCTATACCATTATGCTATATTGTCTCTTTTTTTTTCCACACTGCCTTTTAACTGATCTTCATTTGGCATCATATCCAGTCACCTCCTAGATTTTGAGTAATGGTGAATAACTTTTTATTTTTATATATTTGTATCAGTTATTTAATATCTTAATATTAAGCTTTTTTTTAAGTTTCCTTTCTAAGTCTACTTGCATTGATTGTCTCTGAGCAAAAGATTTGCAATTTTATGTTATCAACTCATTTTATCTTCTATGGTCACCTCTCTCCTTAGTTTTATTAAGAATGCTCCCCTGAGTTGAAAAGTTATCAAAATGTCACTGTCCCTTCATCCTTTCATACTTTTTTGATAATTCTCCTCTCTAATGGCAAAATTTTGAGTACACTCCCAATTGTGTATATTTATTTATTCATAATTACAAGTATTCTACTGAAGTCTTATGCTAATGTGGCATTGAGCTGTGGAGGTGAACCAGGGTTCCAGATGACTAGGTCAGTGGACCACAAGAACGTCTTAGAACTACGTAGTATTATCTGTCTTCTGAGGACTAGCTTAAATTCAGAGATGTTCATTACCAGGCTTGGTACCAGGTCATGAATTTTTTGGATACCACAATTCTTAACAGGATAGTTTTCATCAGTGGAAAGAGTACTTACATTGATGAAAATCACAAATCTTCCAAAGTGGGGAGAGAGAAAGAGAGACAGAGAGACAGAGAAGCAGAATTGTATGCTTATTTTCCTGTTGTTTTTTTTAAACCCTTACTTTCCAGCTTAGAATCAATACTTTGTATTGGTTCCAAGGCAGAAAAGCAGTAAGGGCTAGGCAATGGGGTGGGGGTTGAAGTGACTTGCCCAGGGTCACACAGCTAGGAAGTTTCTTAGGTTAGATTTGAACCTAGGAACTCCCAGTCTCTAGGGGTAGCTCTCAATCCACTGAGCCAACCAGCTGCCCCTTCCAGATTTTTTATTGAAGAACCATTCAAATTTCTGCCCTTAGATATAGCTTCCCAAGTGTGGAGGCAATGATTGAGAATAAGAACCTGCCATAGTAGGGCTTGAGTTGTTCTTACAGGCACATTTTGTTTTGTTCCTCAGGTGTCCAAGTTACTGTGCCATCAAGATCTAAACAGCAGTTATGTTTATGTATTATGAAACATGTTATGGGGAAAACAGATAAAGTACATCTTAGGTACATTTTGGGTGTTTGTTGAACTGACTGACTGAGTGGGTATAAAAATTCTAGAAGGATCAGTGAAGCATATGTGTAGGTTCAAATAAAGGTAGCCTCAGAATATACTTTGTATGCCTAACACAAGATCTCTTTGAAAGGAAAGATAGCATAGCAACCACAGCATTGGATTTGTAGTCAGAGGACCTTGCCTCAAATCCTGTCACTGCTATTTATTACACAATTGCACAACCTTGAGTAAATCACTGGGCCTCATTTTCCTCATTTGATCTTGAAGACACTTTCAAGTTCAAAATTGGTGATCCTATAAAAATATATATATAAACTGAAAAATAATTGCATGAAACTATGATATAAAACATTATTGTTATGAAATCTATTTTTATATTTCTCTCTATTTCAATAAAAATTTCCTTTTCCCATTGCTATTTCCTTTTTAAATTTATCACTATTCTTTATCCTTATTGTTTTCATTATTGTTGACTTATTTGAAATAGTATTATACTTTCTATTTAGATTTTATATTAGACATATATTTGGGAGTAGGGGAGGTCTGACGGCTATTATTTATACTGGGAAGATAGATTTTTAAATAAAAAAAGAAGCAACATATGCATCATATGTACCAACATTGAGTTGATACATTTTTGAGATGTCTTTGCATTTAGATACTTCTTTTCTAAAAGAAATGTCTAAACAATGCTCTAAACAATGTCACCGATACAAAAAGTTAACAGGCCCCTGGTGGTGCGGAAAATAATCTTCATTATAATACTTGTGAGGTAAGGTCATTGTATTGCCATTTCATACTTAAACCATGAGTTGAATTTAATCTTTAATTTAGAGTGGCATCATTGTATTTAGAATCAATCAATAATTAATTTTTTAAACCTTTACCTTCTGTCTAGAATCAATACTAAGTATCGGTTCCAAGTCAGAAGAGCAGAAAGGCTAGGCAGTTGAGGGTAAGTGACTTGCCCAGAGTCACACAGCTAGAAAGTGCCTAAGATCAAATTTGAACCCATATCTTCCTAACTCCAGGCCTGGCTCTCTATCCACTGTGCTACCTAGTTGCTTCTTTATTAAATATTAAGTAACTACTATGTGCCAGGCTCTCTGCTCATCTCTGAAAGGACAAATAAAATGAATGAAACTCCTTACTTAGCAAAAAGTTTATATTCTAATGGGAGACACAGTATCTCTCTCTCTCTCTCTCTCTCTCTCTCTCTCTCTCTCTCTCTCTCTCTATATATATATATATATATATATATATATATATATAT